>NC_071088.1:93841129-94133629 GCF_027358695.1 Spea bombifrons | reverse complement strand
TGGCCACAAAAATATGTGAATGACAAATAAGAGAAAGGAGAAGAAGAAAGTTGACTGAACAAAGCAGGGAATTATCATTTAAATTAAAGAGGGGCGTTAAACAAAACAAAAGAGTGTTCTAGTACTAAATGTGAAAGTTGGAACAAGTAGAGTAGGAATAGGAGTAGTAGGGAAAGATTTACTTTGAAAGGCTAACCATTTATCCTGGTAGCTTCTTTTTGATGCAGGGCAGCATAGGTGGGTACGTTGCATGCTTCAGCACAAAAATGTACATAGGCATTCTAAGCATCAGTCATATGCATTATCCTCTAAAAGATGGGCTCAGGAGTGAACCCAGCCATGACCCGCCGATCATACCTGGGAACTCTCCGAGTTTGATCAAGAGAACACAAGGAGAAGCACCTGGAGTTCTCTGAGTCAACACATAAATCCATAGGAACACGGCCTTGAAACGCTCCACTCCCCACCCATTTCCCCTTTAAGTGGTGGTGTTTTCCGCTATGTCAGCGGGACTGTCCACTGACATCAGCAGGAACACCCACTGACGTCAAAGGGACCATCTACCGACGTCAGTGGGCAGTCGTGACCATGTCTCACAAGAGTTGGCTTCAGGTAGCTGGAGCACAGAAGTTCCAAGGTATGCCGCTGATCTTTACGAATGTTATACACATACTGGGAAATCTCTCTGTGTTTGACCTGGAATCTCCTTCAATGTCCAGGTCAGTTTTCTTTTTTTTTTCTAGGCAAATAGTACCAGTTCTGGGTAGCCTACCCTGGAAAGTTCCCAGATATGTTTGTAGAACATTAGTGCTGAACTACAGGCCTCAAGGTTGACAACCAGGCCAGTAGTTTATTATTTTTATTTAGAAGTTTGTGCTCAAGCTGGAAATTCCAAAATGTGTGACCTGTTTCTAGGAATGGAGTGAGCACCTGTTATAGATAGATAAAGAGTTGCTGTATATTGTAAACAACGTGACATTTCAAGTTTGGTCATCATTATGGTGTCTCATTAACCAATATGTGTCTTGGCAAACAAAAAAATCTTGTAGGTAAAAACAATTAGATACATTTTTTATATAGCTACAACTTTAGTTTCAGTCAATCTTAATCCTGGAATCTGTTGTGCCAGCTGGCTGGTGTTGAGTAGGCAAATGCATAGACAGAAAAAAAACATAATTTAAAGGGGACACTCATGTGCATTAAAGTCCAAGAGATTGCTGGAGTGTTCATTTAATTCTCACATCTCTGCACACAATGTGTCTGTCAGAAGGGAGCTATATATGTGATGCCATCTCATCCTTCACGGATTGGTATTAGTATTAGTGAAATAACATAATCTCAACTTGCCTGTGTTGTATGTGAATTCCCAATATACCTTTTTTCAAATTGATATATATTTGCGTGGATAATTATTTTTCATTTTTCTTGATGTAAATTAATTTAAGGCAGTAGCAATGTGTATTTAATGTGAGAATTTTTCATCTAGCCGACACATGGATACCATTATGTTTCTATGGATAAATAAAGCTTTCTACCCCTGAGAAACTATAGTAGTGCATCAAGAATGCACTCTGTGAAACCTCTTCTACCCATTAAGGTTCCCCATTTAATTCCTCTCTCCATGATTGACACATCACTAATTATAAAGGCAATTAGGAGTTATAATGCTGGTGCTGCAAGAAAGGAAACTTCTGTAATCCATTAACATTATTTATTATATGAATTGTTCAGTTTCAATGTGGAAGTCCATTTTAAAAACTGACAATTATTAAATTAAAAAAAAGATACTACCCCTTAAGATATCATATTGTAATACATTTTATGTAAGTGGTAACACAGATTGTGTTTGCTGCGCATTGATTCTCATATTTGTGTTGCCCCTATATATATTTTTTTTATATATTTCTACATAATTTCAGTATATATAGGAAGTTGTATTAATCTATTAAAGGACCATCTTATTCTAAACAGAGGATGCTGCTCCAAACACATAGAGGAAAATAACAAAGACTATCTGGTGATGAATCTAGATCTATTTTGTACTCTTGAATTATTATTATTATTATTAATCAGGTCATAAGAAGTAGTGCATAATATAACATTTTGAGCTTACAGAAACAAAAGAAATAGGGCCCTGCTCAAACAAGCTTACAATCTTCATTTGCTGTCTAATAAGTTACACGTTGTGGTAAACAGAACAGAACCTAAATTATTCCAACACACATTCCAGTCACACACCAGTACCAAAACCAAAATCAAGGCCCAGGAGCAGCACTGGTTGTCGAAATTGTTATACACACCCCACTCCCACCCATTTTCCCTTTAACCGAGGGTGTTGTCGTAACGTCCGGGAGAACGTCCAATAACATCAGCAGGACTGCCCACTGCAGCGGCAAAACATAGACAAAGACACACAACACGAAGAATCTTCGTCTTTGTCTACTAATCTCCTTGGTCCCTTCCCCATCTAGGCTACCTTAAATACGCAGCATTGCAGGGGTTAATGGAAGCGGAAATCCGTAGGTTCGCCGTCAGGGGTTAAAGGGCTGTGTGAACAACTCTATTGGTCACCTGCAGGGGCCTCCTCTGGCATCAACCAATTGCTCTCCCTGCGCCAACAGTTAAAAGTCTGTGCAAACGACCAATAAAGTCTCTTGTACGGTCCCTTTAACTGTTGGAGCAGGGAGACCAGTGGTCTCTGCCGGCCAAGTTGCGGCACCAGGATTTTAAAAGTTTGTACGAATGACTCTATTGGTCGCCAGCAGGGGGCTTGTCAGCCATCAACCAATGACAAGTACAGTCCAATCCTGGCGCCAAAGCTGCTGGGTAGTCCGTACCGCGTTAACCCCGTATTAACCCCTTCTACAAAAAAAAACGGCAAAAAAACACAAATACCCATTCTACAACGCTACAGAATTTGATGGCGCTATATAAAACAATAAATAATAATAATAAATATTTGCCCGAACCGAACACAGGAACAGGCGCCCAAGTCTAGTGATCACCAGTTAAGAAGTCAAGGTTTTACAATAGTCTGAGTAGTTTACAACATTTTTATGTGGCCAAGGGCTTTAATTTTTTTAAAGTGTTTTCTGCATCTTACTTACATGTATGTAAACCAAAAAATCAAAAAGGTACAGGTTCTTCAAAGGAAAGCCAAGCAATGAATGTGTGTGGGATACTTAGCGCTACCAAATCTACCAGCATTTTTTCAATAAAATGTAAATTAATCTAACATGCACAAAAAGAAGTTGAAAACAAAAAACATTTTACCACACAGAGCTTAGTCTTTTATGTCTCAGTCCAAATCGTTGTTATTTATTGTTTTATATAGCCCCATCATATTCCACAGTGCTGTACAATGGGTAAACAGGACAAGACAAGTAGTATATAACATAACCAGATAACATATATGTCACAACCCTGGGTTAATAGCGGGAAAAGCGGCGCTGGTGTGGTTGATGGCATCCATGATACGAAGGTTAAAGTCTGTGGGCAGGACAAGTGGAACATGGACAGGGGCGGCAGGTGAGGGAGAACAAAGGCACCAACAATAATCACACATACATACATAAAGAAATCACAACCACTGATCATTAAAATGGCACTTTTTAACCCAGGGTTGTGACAATATAGAAACAACAGGTTTCTAATTGTTAGTGTTCAGTAGAGCACCAGTTACCTTCAGTGTCACTGTAAATTGAACATGTAATCACATGAGAGGGCTCAAACTTTGTACCCTAAGACTGGTTTTTCATCTATCGAGGAGTAGGGGGCATATTTGGATTGTGCTTACCTTTGAGGAGACATAATTAAGATGCCTGTAGAGGGATGTATCCCATAGGTAAACAATTTTTTGTATGGACAACACACAGGTATGGGAGAAGCAAAAACAGGGATTGAGCAAAAATTTATGTATATCAGAAGAGAAAAAGGCTTTCTAGAAAAAAAAAGAGGGCAGAAAAGAATATATTCTCTGACAGAGGATTAGAAATGAGCAAGCATATGTTTATGCACTGTGTATGATTTCATGTGTCATCTAAATGTCTTTCCTTGGAACCCTTTTCTAATGTGAAATGATAGAATTGAGTTGATATTGTAAGCTTACAAATAATGTCTTTGGTTGTTTTAAATTAAGTTCCTGGCTTTGAAAACACACATGCAGCGCTGTCTGCAAATGCCTATGATTTCAGGAGGTAGAAAGGGGAAATTAATGGAAATCAAAACATGGTAATAACTGATGGTAATATTTTCAGAAATTCACCTTGAGTAGAGATCATTATTGTATAGGGTCACAGGTTATCAGATTCCCTTTTCTTTATATTAGATGTTGGTTGGCCAAACTATTATTAAAACATAGATTTATTCCATATTTCACACACTAGACGACAAACAAATACAAAAGTATATTTAAACATGTTTGCTCTATATACTCCTAAAGTTAGTGATTATTAATTTGCTGTGATGGTACAGAAAAATCCAGTAATTGCATTCACCTCTTTTTTATCCCATACTTTTTTGAAATATTAAAATCACCTTACCACAAATGGTGTCATGGTTACGCTGGGATTCAAACTGGCTGTGGAAGCCAGTGTTATTCCATTAGCTACTAGGAGGCTGATATGCTGGCTTTTACCTTCCAGATATCCTTTAGCTTTCAGCCAACTAGTCAGGTGGCTATTGCTGCCAACTGCCTTATTCTATCTGTGCAGTCAATTAGATCTTTATCTAACACCTCACTTTCCTAGGCCCCTTGCTCAGTATTGGAATCTCTCAAGTGCATGAGCTCATGTTGCAGACCTCAGTTCCAGGATTGCTGTGTTCCCGAACCTTAGCTCATGCCACCATTCCTATCCAACTGTTGTCCTGAAGCCTGGTTGCATGTACTTCTTAAACTGGTTCCAAACTTCTAGGCTATAATTTCCAGTGAATGTGGTAATTTAGCTTTCCCAAGTGTCGAGAGTCCAGAATTTACTCAACCTCGTCCTAATCATCATTGATAATAAATGGTGATGGTGGTAGATGTTGTCTGAATGGAAAAGGATCAGGGTAACAGATTTGAGAAGAGATACATAAAAGACTGGATGGATGTGACCTTGCCTTAGTAACCCTAGTCTAAATGCCACATAACTGATCTGCTCTGTAATGGTAAATGGCCCAATGGATTTAACACCCACGGACCTAAAGCATTTTTAGCAGAAAGGCAAACTAGAATGAGGGCTAGTTGCTGTGTCTTGTGTCTGCTTGCCTCTTGTAGGTTTCTTGTGCTTGAGCTAGTGTGGTCTGAGAGTGTTGAGAGCACATATCCTGGAGTCTGGTAGTGGTGTCAGGAATGGAGGGATTTAGAGTGGAAGCCATAATCTATAATCTGAGAAAAAGGGGACTGCCCTGTAGTTGAATTTGAGTAGTAGTGCTGTTATCATATGCAAAGTGATCCAGAGGTCTGATTAGTCCTGCCCATTAGATTAAGGTAAAAACGAGCCTCCTGGTGACTACAGAAAAAAGGTGCTGGCTCCCACAGAGCAGGTCATTGGTTTGAATCTTGGTGTAACCATGGCAAATAGGATGGGGTAAGTGGGAGGTTGATCATAGCCTCACCCCTTGGTTAATAGCGATATTTATGTGTTCAGTGGGGATGCAAGGTTATGACCTGCATTTATAACTCATGGTTTAATGAATCCACAAATTGCTTTTTTTTCTTTTTTTTAACCCACATCAACTTGATCCTTGTGCAGTCACATGTATACAAGGATTGGTGCTTGTGCTTAATTCCACGCCCTGTGCTATTTCTTCTAAATGAATACCAATTCTCCTATAGCCTAAAACCATATCATTTTAGCAAGGACACTAAAAAAACTGGTGGCCATTAGGGCCTGTTATATTTAGAAACAGCACATATGAAACAATTGTTTAAGTATTGTATGTATAGTTTATTATAATCTCATCCATTATTGTCTGACAGGATCCCAATGAAATACACACCAATGACTAGTGTCAATACCCAATAGAACCTTCTTTTATTCTGGCAACATGTCTGACAGCTGAGTTGATAGATGTGAGAAATGAGCCTTGCCCCTCATACCTCAACTTTAGCCCTTTGGTGTTGACAGTTGAAAGTGGTTATAATCACACTCAAGTAAGGATGTACAAGTGGCATTTATAAAGTAGATGGTGCATGTACAGATGTTATTCCCTTTAAAGTAACACTGTTAAGCTAATTCTTCCCAGCGTTCCTACCAAATATTATTATATGATAGCAATTTACAGTGTTTTGTTCAACTTACATTGACTCTTGATGTAGTTTATTTCAACACAATGTGAAATTCAGTTCTGCTGGAAAAGGGTGATTCTGCTAGTTCTTAGAGACTTAGGTACTAAAGTAGAAAAAATTCAGAGCGATGGAGGAAATGATCATTTTGTCCTCTGACACACACACAGTATATGCAGGGCCGGCCTTAGGGGTGTGCGAGTAGTGCAGCCACAGAGGGCGCCATGGCAGCAGGAGCGCCATGCGGCCATCCCATCACCAAGGCCAGGGCCGTGCCGAGGCGGCAGGTGGCAGGGAGAGGAGGAGAGAACGATCTAAGCCAGAGGGAGAAAGGTCAGGGGAGGCTAGATAGATCTGGGTGTCATCAGCGTACAGGTGGTAGTGAAAGCCAAAGGATGAGATCAGTTTGCCAAGGCAGGACGTGTAAAGAGAGAACAGAAGGGGTCCTAAAACTGAGCCTTGGGGTGCCCCAACTGAGAGAGGGAGGGGAGGGGAAGTGTTACTGGAGTATCTCTCTTTCTGTAGCTGCATGTCAATGGCTGGGGTCTCCTCACACAGTAACCATGATTTTTGCCTTTTTCTTACAAGCAGAGAGCCATGCAGCTTCCACTTACTGCAACATGTAACTGAAAAATGAGCTCCTTACAGGCTGATCATGTCACATGATAGGAAGCAGGAAGCAGAAATATGACTGTGCAGATAAATATGAAAATTGCACAACAGCAAGTAAGCAAATGAGGGCCCCCTGCCACCAGAGGCTCTGGGGCAATTGTTAATATGCCTCTAGCTAAAATGTTCAACTCTCTTGAAAGTCCTGTTTTAGTTAATACACACTATTTCCATTCCTCTTTAACCTTTTTCTACAGTCTATCTTCCAAGTAAATAAATGTCCGTTCTTGAAAAACAACCTTTCAAAAATTCTACAAGTTAATGTTTTTAATAAATAAGCTAAGAAGTTTAACTTACAACCTAAATATATTATAAAGAATTTAATTTAGATAATTTAAATGACACCTTCAAGGAAGTTGGTGCAGAATAAGTGTTAACAAAAACACTTGCTATGTAGAAATTGTAATAATTGTACGTCAAACAATATTGTATTGAGAAATGTGAATTGAAAAACCATTGATTTGACTTGAGAATTCTTGTGTATGTTAAAGTTAAATTGATTTATCAGGCTTTAACTCATAAACCTATCCTGTATTTCATCAATAATATTGAGCCTCCTGCAGTTACGCCAAGATGGTATTGAGAATTTCCCACAGATCTGCTCAGTCATAGAGCTTTTTGTAACTACGGTGCTCAACTGCGAAACTGTGTATGAAAGCATTTAGAGGAGAAAAAAGCACATACCAGGTCCAGCAGGAGCAATTGAATAGGATAATCCGTTCTCTTATGTAAGATAAGAAACCACACAAGTTATTTTTATTGATTTAACTTGTAATACTAATTACTTCAGGTAAAGTCCATCAACGTGGAAGTGGATAAACTATGTTATCAAGTGGCATCTTTGATTCCTGAGTTAGGTTAATAGAATAGCCAAAGGATTAGGATTATTTATACACAGATCACATTTTTCTGAAAAGCACAGGCTGCAGTTCTTGTTATTTGAAGATTAATATTTGCTTTGTCCATATTGATGAGATTGTAAGGGTGCACATTACACAAAATTCGGCTAAAGTGGGGTTTATTATTATGGGTTTGTATGAGGGTTAGAAACCATTCAAGATTCCCATTCCACATTTTCCTCGCCACAAAGCGATCATCCTCATCTTACAGCCCAGTATATTTCTCAAGCTCTTAATAGATTAAACGCCCAATAGAGCAGGGCCTTCCTCTACTTCTGTACTCCAATGCACCATGCAGCACTACCAATCACAAAAACTTTTCTTTCCAGAGCTGCAATACACCAACCCCTCCTTTGTCCCATTAATTTCTGCCAGTTTGGGCTGATTAAGCGCTTTCTGCGCATAAAGCTCTGGAGCTAACTGATGGTGAGTACTGCACGTGTATGCACTGGTAAGCAGCAGAGCAATAAAAAGTAAGTGAAGCGTTTGGAATTACCTGGTTTTCTACACTAATTGTTCATAAAATGTGATCTACAAAAGTATAGACAAACGCAATTAGCTTAAGCTAATAACATACCAACAATGACAATCTTTCCTGTCTTTATTGAACACACCCATTAAACATTCACAGTGCTGGTAGAAAACGTAAGTGGACCCTTAAGCGTTTCCGTAACTCCAGATCAGACCTGCACAACCTTCTAGGCCATTGTTGATTACAGAACTACTTAAGCTCAGCCATATTGTTAGGATGTCTGGTGCGAATGGCTCTGGAGGTTATGCTAAGCAGTTCTTGGACAACCTTATTTTTAGCACAGTGCAGGTGTATGTTGAAGCTTTTGTTGGCTGTAATACTAGTATTATAAAACCAAAGTGTGAACATGGCATATAAACTGTTGAGAATATATCTATGTTATACGTTGGTAGAAAACATGAAAATATTTATACTCTTTAGCTTCTTTGCCATTTTCTATTTAGGAACGTGCTCAGTTAGTACCTTTATAGCAATTGTTGAAAATATAGTTCTTTGTCATCAAAACAAAAGGAAAAAAAGCAAAAGAAAGGTATTTAGCTCAACAAGATTGTCATCTAGCTAATACACAATTTTAGCAGTTACAATTGTTATCAAATGTAAACTGAGATGATATAAAATATGTGATAGGTATTCAAATGCAAAAAAACAGAATGTTGCAGAATCTTGTAATACCTTTTTTATTGGACTAACAGTATTTAAAATAATAGACGAGCTTTCGGGAGTCCTCCCTTTGTCAAGTCAAAAACTGATAGGTATTCAGGTATAGTAGGCTATAACTTAGTATAGTTTAGACATACATGAGCATTTTCTCACTTATATTCATACCTGAGAACTGTCCGGGTTTGACCCGGAGATCTCTGGGTGAAACACCCGAATCCTCCAGGTCGCGGGAGGAGGTTATTGATATGCCCCGCTCCCCGCCCATTTCCCCTTTAAATAGGGGTGTTCCCCGCAATGTTAGTGATGTCAATGGACAGTCTTGGCCACATCCCGCAAGGGTAGGCTCTGGGTAGCCAGAGCTCAGAAGTTCCCAAGTATGCTTATATTCTATGTAGAGTATGGCCTACTGACCAACACATGTGAATTTATAGATGAGTCGCGGGAAAAGACATTAATGGCTTTCAACTAGAACTTTTGCCAGACAATCCATGAATAGAAAACAAGATGTCAGCCTTGTGTAAATGCTTCATAAAGTCTACCAGGGATAGCCAACCCTTAAGGGACACAAACAAGCCAGGATTTTTGTATATCCAAGTTTGAATTCAGGCAGATCTATCAAGATCAATGAAACTGAATAAATTATTAGTGTTGAAGGAAGAGTTCAAGATAGGTGGCCCTGGGACTTTAAGGTCAGCTGCTGTCAAGTGTGGCCAATGACTGTATATGAGAGGCCACATGCTGCATTTTCATACTCACATTGCATGTGGCTGGGCATATCCAGCCAGCGGCCTATTGGGTATTTTCCCAGAGTACCAGATGGCAAGCCTGGTTCTAATGGCCGTACTTGGGCTTCTCCCAGAGTCGCCGGGTTGCCACTGGTAATATACTGGTCATGGGAGCGGCGTTCTGATGTGCCCATTTCCCATTTAAGCGGTGGTGTGTCTCCCAACTCCAGCATGACCTCCCATTGACATTAGAAGGACCGCACACTGGCATCATCAGGACTTCCTCACCACATCCTGCAAGGGGAGCTCCAGGGAGTCTGAGCCATAAAGTTCCCTGCTATGCTGATAGCCTTCAAGGCCTGCAGTATGACATGGCTACTCTGCGCTTCCAGTAGGCATCCAACAATCTTCAACGATGCAAACTCCTGCTGACTGCTGAATATGGAGAGCCCAGGCTGTCACTAAAACTGTAGGATGTTCTATTATGTCCTAGTGATCGTGTGGTACTTCCTATGGTTCTGAATGGGTTAAGAAATGTAATTCTATAATAATTCTATCATTTGATTGCTTGCATATATGGAGCATACTTTGTTAATTAAATTAGGTACTCTGTGTGACTACGGTTTTGCCATTGATTTCTTTATATTTTCCCATGGTAATTTATGTACATGTAACTGCTGTTATACAAACATATTGCCAGGTCAGTAAGCATAATGATACAAGGCAAGTATGCAACCAGACCATTACATTGTGTAATTGAATTACAATTAATTGTTTGGATTCCTTAAGCAAACATAGCATTATAAGAAAAGGTTGAAATTTTAGATGAAAAGCCAAATAATGATAAGGCTTGTCATTCCACAAGGCATCCTTCAGACATCCATACTTCCTTCAGGGAAAGGGAACGTTACAATACTTCTCAAGTGTGTGTGATTTTATAGTAGGTAGTGCAGGTGAAACTTTCTGACATTTGGAGGAGGACAGTAACACATTTGTGTTCCTAGCAGATTTTTATATTTTGAAGTTTAGGGACTCCGCCTGACAGAAAGACATTTTATGATATTTGATGCAATAGAAAGTACATACACCCTTTAGGTATTTATATTATTAATATCCAAAATAGAAATCAAGGCGACCTCCACTTCTTTCTTTTGTAATATACCAGCAAAACTACATTATAATGTGCTATAATCACATGATCTCTATTTAATTAATTTGGCAAAAATAAAAAATATTGTTAAGTATGATGCATATCACTTCATAGGTCCAATCATAAGCAGCACAAGTTCATACGTCTAATTAGGACATGTATGTAAGTACATAATTCAAAGTGCATATGTCAAAAGGTAAAAAAGATTTTTTTTAAATGGAATAAGTGAGAAAATATTCAAATCCAAAGTTTTTGATGCCCATTACATATGATATAACCCCCCCAAAAAACAAACCACTCTATACAGTCCCCACACAAACTAAGCAGGGATATGCTCAATTCCAATAGCCAAAGTCCTCGTGTAGTCACCCCAATAGATATATAAATGTATCTAGGCAGGAAGAATCTCATATATGTCCATAACAGGGCAGTGTCCATAACCCAAGAATAATCTTACTATAGTGATAGCAGGTTTTATAGGCTCAAACGGGATGAGAGTAACTTGGAAAGTATTGCTGTGTTATTCCAGATGGCAGGTTCCCCTCTCCCAGACTGTGTCTTTCTTTGGCTGAAGAAGTGGAAGGGGATTTAGTGAGGAAGGAAGGAGAGATAGAGGGGTAAGTGGATTTGTGGAAGTATGTGTACATGTATGTATAAGCGTATAGAATTAGAGTGAGTGTCTGTAAGTATATAGTATTGGAGAGTGCGTGTGTACGAATGTGTAAGTGTTTGGGGTTAGAGTGAGTTTATGTGCATGCATATTAGTGTGTGGTGTTAGAGAGTGGGTATAGTGTAAGTCTTTTTGTGTTACTCTATGCCGTTTTCAGGGGAGAGGAGGGAGAAAGAAAGAATGTGCATGTGTGTGTATGTACATTATGTTTAAGTGTATATAAAGTTACATAGTTCATAAGGTTGAAAAAAGACCTAAGTCCATCAAGTTCAACCCTTCTACCTAACCTTCCTATGCTTGATCCAAAAGAAAGCAAAGAAACCCTAATTAAGCTACTTCGAATTCTGCCATCAGGGGAAAAAATTCCTTCTTGACTCCAAGAGGCAATCGGATTTCTCCTTGGAAATGGTGTGATTGTGTGTTGATGTATGGTGTTACAGTGATTGGGTGTGAGAACAAATTTATTTTTTAGTTAAATGAGGAGCAGAAGAAATACAACTGTCACTAACCCTAGGCTTACCCCTAGGTGCCAGATACTGTTGCTTGTGAAATGGGGGGGCATTTTGGAGGGAGTCTCTGACAGTGCTGTGGAGAGGCTTCAAACTGCAGAGGGAGTTTTAAAAAAAGACAGATAGAAAAGTAAGAGAGAGGAAAGGAGAGGAGTATTTGGTAGATACTGATGTGTTAGGAGTGGGAGTGTTTGGTGATGAGAGGATGTGAGACAGTGTGAAGAGAGAATAAAAAAGGATACCGAGAACGAAGAGGGACAGAGGAGAAAGAAGGGGAAGAGGGAGACCGAATGAGGAAGAACAATTTTGGGATAAAGGGCTGCCTGCTACTCTTGTGTGGGAAGTGTTAGGGGGTGAGGGACTGCAGAATAATATTGTGGCTGGTGCTGGATACTGTGTTGTGGGGTGGAGAATAAAAAAAGACAGAAAAGAGAGAGAGAAGAGATAGAGGGAGAAACTAAAAAAGGGAGAGAGTGAGAAGAAAGAGAAAAGAGAAACTGGAAAAGAGAGAAAGAATAACAAAGAGAATAAGAAGGAGGGATAGAGGAAAGTGGAAGAAAAGAGAAGGAGATAGAAATATGTTCCCTGTAATTTCAATGAATACAAGCAGGATTAAAATATATTTTAGGTCGTGGTGGCCACCTTCCTTTTTCAGAAACTCTTGCTTAAAACCATTTACCGGTCTGTTTATTGCAAAGTCAGTGGGAAACAGAAATAGTGTTAGTTCAAAGAATGGGACCAAAATCTGCTGTAGCACTGGTTAGCAGTGTCCCCTAATATTGAGGACCCTCATGGACCACTAAGTACAGGCAGCTCCATCTATCTCTTATTAGCATCTTATTTTGTTTTATTTGTTTTGATTTCAGAATAAATAAGTCTAAAAAATGTGCTTGTTATTTTTGGTTTGCTTTTGTGTGTTACTGATAGTAATTTCACAACCTGCAAACACCTTTGCAAGCAATAAATATGTACAGGTGTTGTTCAAATCCTATTAGATCTTTTATAGAGGACACAGCATGCCTACATCCAGAATTCCCCAGAAGATATGACCCTATCAATGCAACTGAAAGACCATTTTAATAGAAATTCCATTTATGTTTTTTTTATGCTTATAATTTATTAATATGCTTTATTATTGAAGTGGCAGCTTTGACCTAAATGCTTACCAAAATTGTAGAGGAACATTGCAACAATGCTGGTGCTCTGGCTTGCTATTAAAAAATAGCTGCTTTTGTTCTATGTACATGAATATGATATTCACAGTCTTTCCACATTAAAAGCACTAAGGGAAGTTTAGATATGAATATACTTTTAATATATTTATTGTGATGTCCTGATGCGCCCCTTTCTGTTTCTCCAATGGCGCAGTAGGACGGCTGCATCCCATCTACTTTGCAATATAAAAGGGTAAAATGTATTACTGTGTCTGGAATTATATAAACATATATGAATGATACTGGACTTTTTTAAGTGAATGGTGCTCTCACTGCTCTGCCCTTCGTCTCATTACCTCTTGCCTTCTCTTTTAACTTGCCTCATGAATTGTCCTTCTCAAATTGCATCTGTGATGGCATGCTACTAACTGAAGCTCATCATCTCAAAGGCTAGACTATTGGTCATTATCTCATCTCTCCCTCATTCCTGATGCTTCTATAACAGTTAAAAAAACACAATCTCCACCATATCAGGTTTGCTGCCTTTGTAATGCTTGACTCCACTTTCTCCTCAATGCTTCACATCCAGTCACTGGCCAGCTTAACATATCACTCATATTTGTCCCTTCCACTCATACAAGTAAAATACTAATTGCCCCCTTAGATTTTTCTGATTGTAAGATTTCAGGAGACTACATAATCATTTTATTGTGTTATATTTGCAAGTCCATATAACCACCAGGACGCAAACATTAACCAGGGTATTAGGAAGCATTTACAGCCATATAAGGTTATTTCTGTGGTTTTTTTTTCTTTGATTTTAATGCATTCCCTTTGTGCAAATCTGTTTTGGACTGGACCATGCATGTTGCGTGTTGCATGTTGAGTGCGCTGCTCAATATATTTTTGGATTTTTACAAATGGGCCATATGGAGGGACTCCCAGGCTAAATATTACCAGACCCCCTTTGCCACTGGCTCCCCATACCCTCAAGAATAAAATCTAAACTCTTGACCATTACTTACAAAGCCCTTAACAATGCTGCACCAGTTATAGCTTTCTTCTTGATGACAAATACTCTCCTAACCACTTCTTTGCTCTGCCCACGACTCACTTCCCTCATCAACTATCATCACTTCTTCCCACTTCCATTTTCAGGATTTCATCTTAGGGGAACCTACTGTGGAATTCTCTAACTTGGTCTCTCAGACTTTCCTACTTATTGAAAATGCAATCACTTACTACAAACCCATGAAACTAACCCCTTCAGTACCAGGGCTATTTCACACTATGGGACAAGAGGAATTTTAATGTTTTTACTATATCTCAACTGTAATTTCTCAATTAGTGTACCCAAATTATATTTTTTCAGCACAAGTAGGGCTTTCTTTTTAACCATATTTATAGACATAAGACATTATTTGTATTAATAATTTAAAAAAATGGGAAAAAAATAAAGTTTCTCGTGTAAGTAGAACACAATTACTGTAAATTTGAAAAGAAATACCACAATATATTTATTAACTTGTCCTGATTTTAAAACCAGCCTTCATGCCTATGATTTTTATCTATTTTGGTAGTTATAGCTCAAATATTACAAAATTGTGCCTCACTTTTTTCAAACCCAGTTTGTTTGTTGTTTTAATTTGTCATGCTGGGACATTGATTCGCTGACATTGCGAGACACACGCTATTGTTAATGGGGAAGTGGACGGAGAGTGGGGCATGCCGCAACCTGCTCCTACAAGAGTTTACCCGTGGTGAACCAGAGACCACAAGCTGCGGCTTGTCACCCAGAGTCTCTGGGCAAAACCTGGAGCGTTCCCAGGTATTGAACTATTTCTTTGAGCACCAAAGTTATTTGATATTTTCTGCTTGATGCACCAGTTGGAAAACATCTTACCAAGCTTTTAAAAGTTGTTAAATGATCAGCTGTGATCATGACCTTAGGAGAGGGATGTAGGCTGTAAGGCTGCCACCCAAGGCTGGAATAAAGAGCTTTGGGCCCTGGAGCAATTACAAAGAAAGGACCCCTCTGGATTTCCTGCCTTTAGCAAGTACTTTTCCCCTATTGTTTGTCTCTTGCAGTCTCTATTTTCCTTCTGTTCTTTCCTCCGTCCTTGATGTCATTTCCAGACGTGCAGTGTCAGCGAGGGAGGATGATCATAGCTTTGTAGGTCAAATGAGAGGTATGGAACAGTCTGAGGCCCAGGAGCAATTGCTGCAGGGCCCCTTAGAACGCCATTAATCCAGCTATGGTGCCACCATTTGCTAGGCTGTTTCCTGGACAATTTGTAAATGATTGCTCCCGGTGGTGTGGCTGGGGGCATTACCAATATATAATTGAAAAAAAAAAAGTTTTTGGATTTTGTTTGTCACAGAGAAAGAAGACATAGTGGGATGGGACAAGAGAGAGAAAGTGACTAAAAAAAGAGGAAAGAGAAAGATAGAATAGGTTGTCCATAGTAGGTAGTAGTAGAGGGATTGCCACCCCCGGCACCAGCTCCCCTAGGCCTAGTCTACCTAGGCCATAATACATCACTACTAGTAACCGCTGCAATCTGCAATTGAGCCTCCAGGATCAAGTGGCCACTAGATGTTATATGATTGGAGGGTTAGAAGAGGCAACAAAGGTTCCTGGAGAGTTACTTCCCAGGGCTAACCCCAGGCAAAGGTTAACACATGATAAACTAGACAAGGCCAATAAAAAGTAAACCCAAGAGCAGTATGGATGAAACACGGCAGGAAACTGACAGATTTTATAGTGCTAATATCCATGCAAAGCACAATTATGTCAATGTGTGCTTAAGGCTTCGACATATTTGAGTATGACCACTGTCCACAAGGCAGATATGAGTTAACAGCCGCTTGTTCAAAGAGATGTGGGTCAGGGAAGCAGTGGCACTGCATCCTATTTTGTTTTTGAAAATTACCGTTTTGTAGCAGTGAATTAACCTTAAATTATTTAATCTGCAGTACTATAAATATTTAGAAAATAGAAATAAATACCTTCTTATTTGCATAATATACATCTTCTACTCATACAACTTATTGCTGCCCTACCTGAACACGTTTTCAATATTCAGTGTCTAATTATGTTTCTCTCTGGTTCACAAATCACGTAAGTGTCCTCATTGGATGATCTGTATAATAACTTTCATTGCAGTAACTTATACAAGCACTGAAAATAAAAGCAATCATGTGCATTCCAACTGAACCATATATGTTAGTTTTCAGGCCTATTACTGGTGACAGTTTATCTCAGATTGCAGCAGACACCCTTTAAATCAATTCATGTAAAATCATGTGTACATTTAATGTAAGTGTATATATATATATATATGTGTGTGTGTGTGTGTGTGTGTGTGTGTGTGTGTGTGTGTGTGTGTGTGTGTGTGTGTGTGTGTGTGTGTGTATGCACCATGTATTTGGTAGGTTATGCCTTCATCCATTTTAGACAGATTAGTGACAAGGTTATCTTTTGTGGTTATGGTAGCGCAATGATTTCATTTTATGAGGTCATTACCTTAAAGGTCAGTCGAAGGTTACGTATTTCAATATTGTCAATCCTGATGTCTGATAAAACCAAATAGTATGAAAGTAGATAAATATGTTCATGTTATAGGCAGCTTGTTAGATTAAACACTATTTTTCTTTCCTTTTTCATCATCTTGTTTTTTCATTTGTTTTTTAATATATTTGCAAATAAGGTAATTTAAGGTATGTGAGCAGCAACATGTATATTTTACACTATGGTGACCATATCTCCACGTTTTTGGGAAAAGGTTAAGATTTCTTTCCCTGGACATTTTTGTGTCTTAAAGTGTCATTTAGGTCCCATTTAAGCCACAATGTGGAGTAACTTCTTAAAAAATACCGGTATATTGTCTTTGGTCTGTGTTTTTCTTTAAATGTCTCCAAATGTCATGACAACTATAGTGTAGGGACTAGCCAACATCATTGTTCTAGCCACTATTTTTGTTTTATTTTTTAGTGCAATAAATGTGATAAAACAATATGAATTCATGGTTGTAATTCTTTGAAAAAGTGCCCCTGGATTTAACTCTAAAAATCTAGTTATCTTACTAACATCTAGACAGCACAGACAGGACTTCCCAGGGCATTTCTTGGATTTGAATAAACAGTACGCTTAAAGTTTTATGCTAGACAAATCACTTGAACCCATTTAAGTTAGCATTACTAACAAATTACATGACTTATGATTATATATCAAAGTCAATTCTTTTCTTGGTATTGGCTGAAAGAGTAATACTTTATATGCTGCTAATGTACTTCATACAGTATGTATTTAAGGAAAAATGATTAGCATTCCATGACATACTGTTTGTACATCTTGATTACTTTACATTTAACTTAGAACAACATTTTTATCATAATTATAGTTTCTATTTTGTTCAAAAATGTCATATTAAAGTATAGAAAATGGTCTCAAACAGCATTTAATTTTCTCATGAAACAGATTTTTTTAACTGGAGATTGTCCATTTCTTTCTGTATAACGTGCTTTTACAATTTTTATGTGTTTCATGTATTTTATATTATGTTGTATATTAACCAAGTGCATTTATTACATATGTGATAGTAAATAAGCAAATATTATTTCAACAGTTTAACCAGTAGAAGCCAAGAATGGAGATGTTCACGTTAAGCATGTGCTCCCCTGTGCACGTTTTAATTATATATATGACTATTGCAGGGAAATAACAGTTATTTGTTTGTTGTATTATTGCTACCTAGTACCTACTGTACATATTCTATATGTTATTGCAATGGGTTTTTTATTTTTTTATTTATTTAGCGTTGAGTACTTTGTGGTAAATGCCAGTTAAACTATAAAAGAATAAATACTATACCTGGCACAATATGAGAATAATCATATGCTTTATCAGCGGTGCCAGCTCTATTGGACCACCCCACAATCTGTGATTAAACACGAAAACCAGTTAAGAAAGGTTAAATTGAGCTGCACTCTATCATCAGATATAAAGACTGCACATTAGGAAGGTGTTTTAATCACAAATCTCAATTATTATAGAAAAGTGTTTTAATCTCAATTGAGATTTCTGATTAAAACTTGTTTTTATTGTGCAATCCTTGTACGTTATCCTTGTAACTTTTTGTGGATAGTGCAGCTTGACTTAACTTTTGAACTTTGAGTTAAACTAGAACAACCTACAAGTGACCAGACAACAGGGCATCCCCGTGACTAATCTGTTCTAGCAAAGGAAAAAGGCAATTTGTGTTTCTTTAGCGTATAGAATTTGTATATAAATTAGACTAGTAAGATTGCTAGCCATTGTGCATGGAAGGTTTAAATATGGTGGTGGACAACACCAGATTAGCTTTCATGTGGTCTGGCGATCAAAGCCTGAATTCCGGCTCACCCCTGGCAAAGCAAAGACCATCTTGTGTACGTACACCTCACCTACCAGCCACATTAGTATCAGTTCATATCTATGTATGAAGCTAAATAGAAATCAATTCAATACAAAACTTCTGTCGGTAATAACTTTTGATCTATTAATTTACAACCAAATTAGCGGGGCCACTACATGGAGGAAAACACTGCCTCAGGGTACAGTACAAGATTTTAATTTACGTTCAGTTAGATGTTCTTCTGCATGTATTCCTCAAGCAACAATTTTGCAGGTAATGCAAAATAAGGTAATATGCTCAAGATTTTTGAGCAATTTACTTGAATTTTCTGTTTGAGTGAATTAATTTTCACCTAGCCACTGTATTATAGAAGCAAATACCACTTTAAAAGAAAATGTAAATTCTGAACACCAAACATATGATTCAATTATGTTTTCACACATCTTAACATCGAAACATGTAAATACTAAGAAAAATACATGGTATATATACGAAAAGCAGGCCTGTAATATTATTGACCCAATATAACTCTACTATGTAGATCTTCCAACCTTTAAAAAAAACTTAGAATAAATAACACCATTGTAGAATATATCTATTGTACTGTCAAAAACAAATATTTAGGGAAAACTCAATTCTTTTTGGGAGCCCCCACTGAGATTCTCCCCATTTATATCAAGAATATGAATCCATTGCATAAATATCTTACGAAAATCATTGTTGAAACTTTTACATAGATCGTTCCAGTTAGATTATCAAAATTCCAACTTCTTGCAACTCGTATATGCTGGAGATGTAATCATGAGATAGGCTCCCAACTGCATATCTGGTGGGAATGTAGAGAATTAATCTCTTTGAAGAATAAGATTACTGATGTTTTAACAAAAATCCTTCAGGTGCCATTTAAGATAAAGCCTTTTTTATTCCATCTGAACTTCCCATTAGGTAAAAAATCTCATATGTCCATATTTTGATGGCCACTAAGATTTGTTTATCAAGATATTGGCGAAGCACAAATCTACCGAAATGGAGCCAGATGGAGTGAACCATCAATATTTTATTTTTATTTTATTCATGGGTGCACAACAGGGTAAAGTCAATCTAATGATTGTGACTCAGAAGGGCAATAAGATCTTACATCAGAATATATTTACAATATACTGAATCAGGAATGCAGAATGTCATACAAGAATGTGAGAGGTGAGAAGATACAGCTGTAAGTTGAGTTCAAGGATAAGGGATGGACGGATGGATAGCTTCTGTTAGCTAAAAGTGCAGTGAACATTCCTGTGTTTTTAGGATTTTTCTAAATTGGCCCTGCATAAACAATTTGTAATGTAACAGTCAACAAAAGGAATATGCAGTTAATTGTTAAGCACAGAAGATTATTCAAAACCAAGCCGATGTCAAACCAGGTGATCAGACATCTGGCAAGCAACATCAGAATCCAAATATCTTGGTCAGTGGACGGCAGGGGTAACACTAGAAAATCAGATGTCAGTCTGGCCGAATCAGAGCCCAGAGAAAAAGTCAGGAACGAGACAGGGTCAGAATCATACAATAAGGTTACACCAAGGCAATGATCCAAGAGATACAAGTAGGAACAGGTCCAGTGCAAGGTCAAAGGTGCATGTCAGCCATCAACTGGTAGCAGGAATCAGAGCAAGGGAGCATAGACAGCAAGACACCTGGGCACCTACTCTGTGCTTGGAGAGGTTTTGTACATTAGCTTAACATGCTTCACCCATGGGAAGCATTATCTATCACTCATTTCAAATCACCACAGCTGTGGAGCTAACTCCAGTGTCCAGACAGTTTGCCATGTGAAGACAGCCTCCCTATCCTCTTTTGCGTATGCACAAATGTGTAGGACCAGTGTGCAACAAGGACGCTGTGGGAGTGCGCCTGTGATCTCTCATGGATGCTCACCATGACCTTTCTGGTGACTGGTTAGGAGGCCCACAGCGCAAAGTATGCTGACCAGTTACAAGACACAATTGCTATTCAGCAAACGCCTGCACATACAGTAATCAGGCATTGATTCATTTTAATGGTGGTATAAACAAAACCAGTGCATTGGATGCAATCTTGAAAATACGACATAATAGCATTTGTTTATGCACCTTCTGTAATTAGTGTAAGTACAGAAAAGCAATAATATAAACAAACCTTACATATCTCAATGCTAAGAACTAAATAGAGATCATTCTGAGGAATTCACTCTATGCATTTGGATGCAAATAAAACATCAATTATAATGTAAGCTAAGCTATCATATGCATTAAAGTGCATATAAAGACTAGTATGTATCTTTAAAGCCATTTAAGACATTGCTTAGGGCAGGGGTGTCCAATTTTTTTCTGCAGTGGGCCGCACTCATTTTTCACTGAGAGAAAATATGGTCTTTTAGTTTTATAATTATTATATTAATACTGGATTAATTTGGCAATAATAAAAAAAGCAGTGGAAACATTTTTTTGATCAATTTTATATGTCATTCTATCAATACTAAATTACTTAAACAGTAAAACAAAGTCAGTCCACAAACCATATAAAACAAGTTTAGCCAAATAAAACTGCACAAGGCTGGAGCACACTGTGAGTACAAGCTGGATTTAAGATGGCGCATACTGGAGGCAGGGCCGGATTAAGACACCCAAACAGACACACACCAGGACAGGCTCTGCAACACCGACACCCAAACACACACACACCAGGACAGGCTCTGCAACACCCAAACACACACACCAGGACAGGCTCTTCCACACCAACCCCCAAACACACACACCAGGACAGGATCTGCCACACTTACACCCAAACACACACACACCTGGACAGGCTCTGCAATACCGACACCCAAACACACACACACCAAGACAGGCTCTGTCACACTGACACCCAAACACACACACTCCAGGACAGGCTCTGCCACATCGATACCCAAAAACACACACCAGGACAGGCTCTGCCGCACTGAAGCATAAAAACACTATTTTCTACACTGCTTTGTCATTAACTGCCCCTTTTGTATTTTTGCCCCCTTGTGTATTGATGCCCCAGCCCGGCCCCCTTTAGTATTGATTAATGTCCCCCTCCAGAACCTTGTATATTGCCCCCCTTTGTGCATTTATGCCCCCACACCCTTGTATATTGATTTATGTGATGCCCGAGCCAATCCCCTCCCTTGTGTATTGATGCCCCACCCTTTTTGCATTGGCTAATGTGATGCCCAACCAACCTCTTGTCTATTGATGCCCCCACTGCCATTTGTATTACCCCCACCCACCGCCCCTTTTGATTTTGTAATGCCACAACCCAGCCACCCCCCTTTTGTATTATTTACTTTTTGTCCCAAGGGAATTCCCCCCCCCCTTGAATATGGGTCCACTTTCCTATAACCCCTAACTATTTTTTTTTGGTGTGAGCCCGCCCCCTTGGACATCACATCTTAAAAGGGGCGGGACGAAGAGCTGAGGCACTGCTGCCACTGGGCCGGCGGAGGCAGTCTTACAGCCGCATGCCGGCCCACCAGGAAATCTTCCTGGGGCCAGTCTGGCCCTGCTCAGGTGGGCCGCACGTTGGACGTCCCTGGCTTAGGGCCTTACCACATAAACTAATAAGATAGATTTTGAGCTGTTCATCAATATATTTATACTCTTCTTGTGATCCTATACGTTTTCTAGAATACGGTTCCGGAATATTAAACTGATTACAACAATGTTCCATGCGGTACTTCAGTCAGCACACTGAGTGATTATCAGAGATGGAGACCAGTCTAACCCCTATCTCTGAAGTTACCAATTGAATGATTTGTGTGTAGAATTAAAGGATACATATTAAATTATTTATCATAATGCATTTAGATATGGTCATTTATTTTTATCTAGCAAACTGACATGAGAGGAAATTTTTATTTACATGCAGCAGTCAGATAGGCTGTGTCAGTAACAGATAAAAAAAATACACAGCAAGTTAATGCTCATTTAATTAAGCTTTTTTATAATCCAGTAATATTTTTATTTTTAATATACATTGGTGTACATTTTTATTCTAATAACTTTAGTATGGGCATGCGATTTCAGTATGTTGGGTGCTTATCCTTTTTAATTAAAAGTTAAAATTGTCATTGTCTATGAGTACATCTATGCACACGTTTAACATACACTTAGAAGACTAGGGGACGATTCAAGTTGGCAGATTGAACTGAATCCTAATGCAGCAGGAACTAGGCCATAAGAAATCTAATTTCCATCATTAAGTTAAAAAGGATTTTAAATTTCTACTAAAGGAAAATTGCCCACTAACTTGGAGCTGCTTCTTCAAGATGATCATTGATAATAGGCTATCAATCTGTAGTTGTATAAAGTACCAATGGGACATTTAAGAGTACAACTGCTTGTCTTCAGACTGAGAGGATGCCTGCGAAAGGTCAGCTCTGCAATATAAAAATAGTTACATAATGAATTGGCTGTTTATTTGTCAACATAGCTTGGATCTGAAGAAGGAACACAGCCTGAAATGTTGAAATGGACAGCTGATATTATCTAAGTCCGCTGTGGAATCATTGTGTAGGCCATGGATTGGCTTAGGAACAGGGAAATCGGAATACATTTTTGAATCAATCATAAGAGAAGCTGATTTAACATTGGCTGTTTAAAGTGCCTTAATTTTCATGAATGAATCTGTGTCTATGAATTAACATTACTTTTCAGCCTTTGCCTAGGTATCACAATCATATTTAATTTTACACCAATCAAATGGTACATACCAATATATATATATATATATATATATATATATATATATTCTCTTTAATGTGGTATAGTGTGATATCTTTATGACTGTACATTACAAAAAAGTATTTTATCATCCTCATAGTTTACTAATTATAAATAAGTAACAACATATGCAAATTAAATGTTTTCTGTTACCAAAATAAGTTCAAGTACAAAAAGATTTGTATTACTAGTTATCATAGATCATAGCCAATGCATAATAAATTGAACTATATATTCACATACATTTGAGTCTATGCCAGAGTCACGAACTTTTTATATTTTTAAAAATATTTTCAAGTATCACATGTATGGTATTATCAGTCAATGTAATCTCGTGGCTAATGGGATGTTATGTTAGGTATGAGAATAAGTGGCAACTATGTAGCATACACAAACACAATGTACCATGTTTATTAGAAAATCCAAGATCTGACTGTGATGTAGTTAGTATGTAAACTACATAATTGTTTCATATTTAGCACCCTAGACCCCCTGTTTTCTGCTACAATTAATTAATTCAACTTCCCCTTGTCAATATTGATATATTCTTCCTCTAGACCAAAAGCCTAGAAATACAGATTTTATTGAAAAGGAGAATATACTTAGTATTATTGTACCCTTGGCTAACCTCAAAAAGCAGCCTTAATTATCATCTGTGATAGTCTGTTCCAAACTAAAGTCACACACTGTAAAAATGGATATTCTGCTTAGATTGGAATTCAGTGTATGTGCATCCTGGAGATAGAAATGAACAAAGGATAAAAATTGAATCAGAGGCCAGATCTTTGCAGTTATCCCAGAATCTCCCAGGCTAATTATGAGCATATATTAGCTTTATGGCTGCTATATGATAATACATACTGTACACATGTTTGTCATGGCTGAACCCTTACAATAAAACATGTATAATGCAATTTCCATTCCTACTAATAGAAACCGTATTCTTTTGATCATTCTCCGCCAAAATACATAAAGGAGCCTTACCCTACTATTAGAGTTGGGTGCCTTGAATCTGAAATCGTATTGCTGAGCAATCATGAGACAGAAGACAGTTGCGTTATAAGAAAACGAATTCTACTTCTATATGAAATCGAATATTTGAGATGCAAACAATCAAATCAATCGTTTTTGGGTTATGACTGCCAAACCAGTAGCAAATTAGTAGTGGGCATTTAAAGGGTTATTCAGTGTGTTAGCTTTTCAGTCTGCAAAATACAGTTTTTTTCCTAGCTCTTAATGGTTAATCTTAAATATATGGATTGCTGAATGTGTTAAATGCTGATTACGGTGTTCTTTTGCTAAAGCTGAAGTATACGGTATGTGTAACTTAAATAGAACAACAATGCAAATGGCAACAACTTCTAGGGAAATAGTGCTCAGTTCTGCACACTAAATGAACACACAACATTTAAATGTCTTATGCACAATCAGATAGAATGCTATTAAGATTACACTAAAATATGTATATACAATACATACACTAAAGAATATATATATATATATATATATATATATATATATATATATATATTTATTTATTTCTGTATATTGATATAGCTTTTTATTGCACACTCCAGAGCCACATGTACATGAAATTTAAAGTCTGACATCTGCAGAGTGTTTTGCACTCAGATGAACACCCACTATTAGGTGGCAAATTTGTGGCAGGCTGTCAAAGACAGCTGACTGACAGCTGCTCTGCCTTCACAAAAAGCATTCAGACATTTGTATTGTAAAAGGAAGACTCTTCTCCAGTGTTCTGCCCGGTGTCCTCCTCTCTTCAGAAAACGTGGCTCTGTAGTTACGGGGCTGTGTATTTATCGATCTGTTTAACCCTTTCGGCACTCATTTGAATGGAACGCTTAATTAACCACGTTAAACCCCCAAAGTTCTATTTTAACGAGACAACAATGTTGTTGCAACCCCCATTCAAACATACGCCTGTATGTATATCTATATCTATCTACCTGTCTATCTATATATCTATATTGATATTGATATTATTTTTAGGTGTATAATATGTATGTATATAGTGGATATTATTATATATTTATATTATTTAGATATTATTTATATTTATATTATTGTATATAATATTTTATAATTATTATATATTTACAGGCATCGCAAGTCTAACACTATGTATACATTATATATATATATATATATATATATATATATAATAATTATTATTTTATCTATAATTAAAGGGTAAACCATGTTTCTGTCTTGTTTCATTGTTTTTTGTGGTTTACGTTTGTCTGTCATACAAATAATTCCAGAAGCATAATGGTTGTAAATATTTGGCTGTTTGCAGGTAGGTAAATGATATTTTAATAATTCTAAATGGAGATTTAGCTTTCTGTAATAAACAGGGATGATCCATATCTAAGGCTGCACCTTGTATTTCGCAGGTGTTTTGGTGCATAGACCTGAATTAGCATGATTGTAACGACTAATGTGTGCAGACTGTGTCCTGATGCCTGTGTGTATACAGGGTTTGTGATAATCCCTCACCTCCCTGCCCTCAGTAACCCTCCTGTGTAATTTTGTTCCAACAGCTCCTTGACAGATGCCTAAAAGGCTGCCCTGCTCCACCTGTCTGCACAGTAATTCTCTCAGCCACCTACTAATGTTAATGTCATTCCTCTAAACTGCTGCATTCACTGTCCTGGGTCACTGTGACTGCAGTATGCCTATACTCCAGCACCTGTCAATCAATAATGTATACATTTAGCTTTCACATAATCCTACCTGGAAGCTAAATATACCCTTTACCCTCCCACTCTCTGCATTAGACGATTTTACAGAAAGGAAATGCAAACTGTATACCCCTCGCAATAGCTTAAAACTCTAGCAAATCCCCTTCATCACCAACCATTAAAATATTGCTAGGTGTGATGGGACTTGCAGTCTACAGCATTTAAAGTTCCCAACGCTTTCGTGTCAGTGTTGTCAGTAAATGTTCAGACCTTGTGCTTGCTTGCAGAGATGTCTTCAAATGTCCTTTCCAGAGCATTTGTTCTTGGGTATTGCCCATCCTTTTAAATGGCATTGTCCTTTTAACCATTTTGCCTCTGCAACCTGGAACAGCCTGAAACAAAGTGCTGCTTTACCTGCACACATCTGGCACTGTGTGTCAAATGTACACACTGCACGGGATGCTCTCCCTATATCGACGGCAAGGGTGGCAACAGCAGAAAAGAATTAAATAGGAAACCAGTTGGAGTCCAGTGCAGACTGGAAGCGATTCATGCAATTCAGTGCTCCAGTGACCCATGCACTGTATGGGGAAACTGGGAGGAACAGTTGTTTGCGGTGTTCGATAGTATTTAATTCCACAAAGGGGTATGGGAAGCATAAAATCATCTACTTAACTACAAAGCCGTATATAAGCATATCGGAACATATATGGAGAATAATAGAAATATAGGAGACCTTGAGCAGACCTTTTAAACTTGGACGTGAACTGGTTAAACAGAAAATAGGTGTAGATGATAATTTATTATTGAGCTAAAACTATAGACAAATCTGACACTATATGGGAAAGTAAGTACGGAAATGGAGAGTATGGGAGAGATAAAGGCAAGAATAGGGGAGAGAGAAAGGGAGAAAAAGAGAGATATGGTAAGCAGAGGAAAGGAGACAGAGTTTTGTTATAAAAACGCAGGACACTGATAAGAGAAAATAATGAGGAGAGGAGGAGAGTGAAATAAAGAAAGGGAAGGAGGGAGACGAGTAAAAGAGAGAGAGAGAGATGAGAGAAATAGAGGAGAGTGAGCTCCACCTCCCAGCTTAGAGCGTCCCAGCTGCTCTCAAACCAACTGCTCAATTCTATTCACTGTCGAGTCTGAACAAAAAAGTGGCTATTTATTAGACTACTTGTTTGGTATTGTTCACTGCCACACAAAAGACGTTTCATTATGTATGGGAAAAAAGGGCTCCTTTTTTTCCAGAGAGAGAAACAATAACTTGAAATTGTCTTCAAAGTCTTTACTATCAATAATAAATTTCATTTTCTTGTCTCCCTGCCTTGCAGTGTATGTGTGTAGCCGGGCACTCCGCTCTGGGAGCTGCTGGAACTGGGGTTTGGTGCCTGATGAAGGGGATCGTGGTAGTGCTGCGTGTGTGTGCATGTTGTGTGTCTCCTGCACGTGTATATAATACACATGTATGTATGTTTGTGTGTGCGTGTATATATATATATATATATATATATATATATAATGTTAGTATGTGTGTGTGAGCTTGTCAATGATAAGTATATATATTCTTACATACATGTTTCATATAACTGGTGAGGCGACCGACCGACCGACTATCTGGATGAGCCATCTGCAGGTACTGTAAATCTCTTCTCTATAACTTCCTTTGCTACTTAGACTCGGTTTATTTTCCTAGCTGATTATATTTAATTTGTGTACCGATTTATTCTGTGCTATCTTTGTAGATACCTTAGTCTTTATATTTTTAGCCTTCGCCTGCCAGCATGCAGATTTTTCTTCTTCTTCTTCTTCTTACAAATTCTTATTTGTGGATTTCACAGATTGGGGTAAAGAGAGAGCTGTGGGGTGAAGTAATTCTTTTGGAAGTTGCTTAGAGGGGGGTATGAGGGGAGGTGTCAATAAACTCATCCAGTTTCCTATATTCAGGGATTTAGATAATAAAAAGGAGGTTTAGCGTGCTGAAGATCGGGTTTAAGCGGTTTTATTTCTTCTCTGTGTTCTATAGAGAACGTTCAGCTTTTTCCAATGAGCGCGTTAACACGCGGCCCTATGTACTGAAAGGTGCTTAGGACAATGACTTCATTTAATAGTGACTGACCAACTAACAGTCTTCATTAAAAGTGCCAAATGGAAGTCTACAAGTTTATAGAAAGCCTTCGCTTCCTTTGACTGTCATCTTAAGGAGTCTTGAGGATTGTTGGTGGCATTTTAACACCGAACTTGATTGAGTCAGTCGATCCAGCTCCTAATCTTTGATCTGATCTTAACATACAGTGTTTATGTCGGATTAAGATGGAGTGACAGTTCTGCATTAATGCGAATTGTTCTAGTCTACACCCTTGATGCGAAATTGCATTCTCGTTAAGTCTAATTAAGTAAAATGATGAGCCCCTTCAATCAATCAATAACTACAGATAAAGAAACTCTTAATTATCACTTATAAGCACCAGCGGCCAGTCCTTTTTTATTTTTGTTTATTACAAACTGTACTTTATTCTGCAAGTGTTTTTAATTGCTTCCTATAAAATTAAATAGATAATGAACCCGTATTATTAATAATAAGGTGACATGCGGCGTTTCGTTTCGTTCGATCAACAGGGTGTAAAAATATAGGGGTTTTGATTGATGATTGGAAGTGGTGTTGGTCGAAACTCTCTAAAACAGGTGTTTAAGCATGATAGGAGCTAAAGTCATTTAACCCATTGAAAGCGATTCCCTTGTGTTAATAATCGCAGAATGTAAATTACGTTAGTTTTATTCGAAATGGGATTAACCCTAAAGAGGAAATAATTAAATAGGAAATAAGTAAAATAAAATATTGCAGATTACAACATATCAAATGCTTAAGTATTAAGTATTACCATTTGTGTGGAGTAATAGTTGGCTGCTATTTAATTTCGTTTGATTTTACAAAAAAAAAAAAATATATATATATATATATATATATATATATATTAGCACTCATGGTTGAATATTAAATGTTCTGCACAATATGTATATACATATATATATATAGAGAGAGAGAGAGAGATTGATAGATATAGATAGATATACATATATAAATAATTTCACTTCATTATGTAAAGATGTAGATATATATGTCTGGTTTTTAAATGTTCTACAGGTTACGTGGGGTTAAAGCAGAGTGTACATATATACTATGTATATATAAAATTGGATTGGACTGTGAAATAGATCTGGATAAACGGAAAGGAGCTCCGAATACAGGAAATCCCTAGTGCTGGAATATGCTGACTGTAAACCATTGTTTAAACCCTGGTGAATCCTGTTTTCCTTCAACTTTGGTAACAAAGCATTTTGAAATAAACCTAGGAAAGCGCCCAGTAAATTATATCACAAGTGGCATGAGGATCAGCCTCATTTGGGGGGAGGTATATGAAGGAGATTAAGAAGTCTTCCTGGCAGTTAAAAGCTGCACCTGGCAAATGTTGGTTGAATATAACCACAGGATTATTCCCAATACAAGATTAAAATGATACTGCTAATTTGCCCTAACGGGGACACCAGAGATAGTGAGGAAGGGTTTCTGCCCTTACAATCAATTACTCTCAGGGACTGTTATCTTGCCTGGTGGGGCCATATAAAAACATATTGTTAGGGGGCATCATCGTATACTTAAAAACACCTATAAATTAAAAAAAACATCTAACAGCATCAAAACGAATTGTCTCATAGCCGCTTGTTTGTTTAACAATATACACGAAAACTACTCAATGAAGTATTTGCTGAGCCCGAAGGTAAATATTTCGTTTGTAGTTTAATCTTTATGTATGTAATAGATAATCTTCCGTAATCCCATAGAACTGGACTCACAGATGCATTGAGCACTTAGTACACACTTTCATTTCTCAGCCACAGTAATTAAATTCACACTGTTTCTAGAAATGTTAACAACTTTTGGTGGAAATTAAGGTTGTTTTATACACAAGGACACACAGTATTTTAAACTAATCAAATAGAATACTTTGAAGATTACAACACTATAAGATATATACAAACACTTAAGGATATATATATATATATATATATATATATATATATATATATATATATATATATATATATATATATATATATATATATGGCCCTGCAGGGAAAGCAGGCACTGGATACGAATCGGAGGTTTTCAAACCGTGTCAAAGTGATGTTTTAATCTCATTGTAAAGTGTATTAAAGGACTACATGTAATTTATGTGAGATGCTTGGATGAAAAGAGAGATTGGAGTGGGATGATCCCTTCACTCTCCTGTGAACCTCGTGTCATGTTTATACTGTTTGAAGTCTGCAGTTAATCTAATTTGCAATAGCAGGGATGGCCTGTAAGGAAAAAAAAGACTAGGTGGTTTCATGTTTTGTGCATAATTCGTTGTGACTTGTATACTGCTTAGGCTGGGTAATGACTTTCCTGTTTTATCTAATGACTAACAAGGGAAAAGGAAATAAATATTTATGGTTGCATTTGTTTAAGAGACACCCATCTCCCGCAATAAATTATCTTTTTGATAGACATTCATATCACACTTAATTTTTACAAAAAGCTATTTTTTCTACTACTACTAATAATAATAATAATAATAAATTCCTTGCTTGATTTAATCTGATGTATTAGGTCTGGCATCGAGTCATTAATCTAATTGTAAACCATAGCTATGTCCGTGCAACTGGATCTTTTCTTCTCCCAGATACTTATATCGCATTCTGGGATGGACTATATTACGGATGAAAGCGATTTGTGTGTGTTTAATTAGTCTAAAATATGTAACACAACCTGAACAATCATTAACAAAGGCAGTCCAGAAAAAATAAATATAATTATAAGTACTGACCATTTTTAAAGGTACTTTGTATGTCTTTCCAGATCCTATTTGATAAAAATGTTCAATTTATAGTTTGTAATATATTTGTGAGCCAACACTACGTTTCCCCATCTCTAGATTTAGTGGTTTTAAAAATGGCATATTTTCACTTTAAACGTAACATGAAACAATAAAAATGACGTTGTGAACATTACACAAATATTATTTAAACTATTATTTATAGTACATTTTGTAACAATATAGAATTCGCTCATCCCATATGTTCATTTTAAAAAAAAACAGTTATTGAACAAAATGTTAATGTGTAAAGAGTTTTGGTCTTTAAATAATAAATTAGCTTTATCAAATTACACATTAACAAAGTCCAGTTTGCACATTAAAAAATCGACTTTAATAAATTTATAGGTTATTCTACTGAAATTGTCTTCTTTTCATCTGTTTCCTTAACTTAAACAAATGCATTAATTTGGTATCGCAGAATTGGAATTCACTACCATGATTTTTCTTTAGATAAAAATGAGCAATATTCACTTTTTTGATGTATGTTTAAATATTTAATTGTTTTTTTTCTAATTTTAGGAGAACATCCATATATTTAAACAATCTGGAAAAAAATTATTTAAATAAATAAAAATAAAATATTGTAGCAATGGTTTAAGTGTTGCTTAACAGCATTTTACTGTAGTATATAGGTTATTGTAATTGTATTTTATATTAGCATCATAAATACATCCACGAGGTCCTTGTAGGCGTACTGAGAAGTTCCATTTGTGTCTTAATTTTTTTCTAAGTAGGGAGACTACCGTGCGAAAGCCCCCTTTTATATTCTGTATGGGGCACAACACTGTCTCTGTATTCACAAACCAAGGGGTTATACACAGCATGAATATTGACATTTCTCCCCAACTGCTCTGCTGTTAAACCCAATTACAGAATTCATCAAGAACTGTATTGAATTATCTATTTCCATACAGTATCAGCATTAGCCTAATTAAAAGCTATAATGTCTGATATAATGATTAAATCGTTAACTCTGCTGTAGGGAAGCAATATTTTGTTTTCTCTTCAATTAGAAGCTGATTGAGGTTTACAGAACAGGTCAGCTGTGAAATCTGAATTATATGTGTGGGTATTGCTCACAGGGTGAAATTCTGCCCAAAACCCCCAGAGATGCTCATGTATCAAGTATCCGTATACTTCAACTGAGTACAGAGAGCAGTGTTTCTCTGACAGTTACAATCCAAAGGATGGCTTCTCATATGGAACTAAAATAGCTTCAGGAGAGTGCTATCAAATAAAACGCTTCTTGTTAACAGACATAAACCCAGTCTAACAATTATTTCCGCGTGATTAATTGCATCAATGAGTGACATAATACGATTTATTGATATATGTTTTGCTAAACTAAAATAATTACATTTATGACGTCTGTTTCGTTTAGTTAGAATTATTTGGAAATCATAACCATTTCAGAAACATTTCTAGAGCTTAGAAGATAACATGTATGGCTTTTTGTTTTTTTAAATATTAGTTGGATGGACTTGGTGGTGGACCAGTACAGATATATTTGTCACCAGCAGGCGGCGATCTCACCCTTTCTTGGTTGTGACCCCCTATTAAATTCTCAGCATGTTATTACTAAAAAAAACTGGGGAGTGTGGGCTGCAGAACAGGAAGCAGCCTAGTAGGCAACCACTGACATCCCAGCAGATGTGGACTACAACAACTATCATTATTTGTCAGTGAGAATAATTGGTTATGGACTAAATCTTCAACCTCAATTAGACGTACTTATACATGGAGAGTAAAACATGGGACTAGGCTGGTGACATAGGATCATTTTATGTTGAAAGCGTAGATTAATTCTCCAAATCGCATCTAAAAGAGTATATCCCAGTGTTGCTTCCAGTAACTATTTCCCTCCGCTATAGTTGTAATATACACGTTGTATCTAACAACACCCATTGTATCCAAGAAACACTTTTTGTATCTTGTGTTTATTCATGTATTGCAACCTCAAAATCCCAATATTAGTGGCAAATTTCACAAAGTTACAGCCTAATTTTCTGACACCAAAATCACATGGTATCCGGGAGATTGCCAGTAATTCTCCGATGGATGGCCCCAGCTTGGGCAAGCAATGTCTACTGAGCTAGCGTTTTTAGTTAGCTACACTACAGAATGGGTTAAAAGTGTGTGCAAATTGTTGCTTCATATTATGTAATCTACAGTGCTTCACATAGTCTCCTCTGGAACACGGGAGATACTTGATTATATTTACTCAGACCTCTTTGCTCTTGTAAAAGAAACAGTTCGAATTCTATACTATGAAAGGCAACGCTTTGTAATCACAAGCGATTCATCCTTATATTTATATTCTTAAATCCGCTCATCAGTCATACGTTTTGCATCTTAGCCCTCCTAAACTATGAAATAATATTTTATAGCAGTGTCATAATGATATTTACTTAAAAAGTGTAACGATTTCTTATTTTTCTGTTTATATTATAGTAATATGACTTTAACGTTGTCCATTTGAATTCTGTTGGGATCAAAACGAGATTAAATTATTGTTATTATTATTATTAATTGATCAAACCAACCTTATTAGCTTCCTAAAGAATTATATAGATTTTTTGTCGGTATTATTATTTGTTTGTTTTCTAGCTGCTAAAGCAGTATTATTAGAGGCTGTGTGTTAAAGTGGCAATGCTAGAACATATAAGAGGTCCATAGCTGTCGATCACTTGGCCAAACTGCGTGCTTACCATTGCCCCGAGCTGTTCTGGAGAAATGACTCCTATTCCTATTGTCTAGCTCTCCTGTAGAGAGGAGGGCGGTACTGTGATCTTTTAATGTGTCTCCCCTACTGTACTCAGTAGGAAGTATCAGCTATTTGTGCTCGTAGGAATTTGGCACTTGGATTGAGCCACTTGCTCTCAGCCTTGCTATTTCTATGCGAACAAGTGCTTTTAAGACATAGCCCAATATCCCTATAGGCATTTACAGACATTGCTAATAACATCACACTCCAGACCTTTACTGAACATTTTCTGATCTCTTATGATCATCTAAATACATTCTGAAGTCACTGAAGTCCAACCTTATACTGTTTTTGAGAAAGCAAGGGTTAATAAATCACTAGGGTGTATCATCGAACACGTTTATTTTGTTTGTTCTTAATAAACACAAGGTTTGGGGAGGAAAGAGACCTGTTTCTACATTAGGTCAACGAATTGTATTTGAAAGGTCCCTCTGCACCATGTTCCTTACCAATTGATATAAGCAATAAATTATGAAGTTGGGAAAAATGATGAATCTCTGAAGAGCACTTGCGTACATGTTACTTTGTGAGGGTATTTGTGTCAGGAGTGCTAACTCAGTGCTACTTAGGGGTAATAGTGTACTTTTTTACTAGGTGAAAGTAACTGTGATGGGTATTTCGGTGACAACCACTATGAAGCATTGATTATAATATCATTGTGAGTGGTCACAGTATCAGTATGTGGATCTTTGAGACACTGGGTTCTGGTTTCCGTTTGAAAAGCTGAAATTCTGCATTGCTTGTATTTCGTGTTGTCAGGTACAATTCGGATAAACGGGTCTGCGTACTTCTGTGGGAATTTTTTTTATAATCACAAAGCCCCACCTTAATTTGCCTCCCCCACCCTCCTGTGTGCCAGATAAGATCAGACTTTGAAGTTTGATTGACACAATATGTAACTGTCTTTCTCCTGTCACTTAGCAACCACTTACACCTGCTCCCTGGTACCGCAGGAATAGCCACACACACCCTTCTTCCAAATACCTCCTTAGAAGTTTCACACCTTCATATTGATTGCATGTACAATATATATGATGAGCTAATGGAAATATAGATAGATATAGATAGATATATAATGTGTGCATAATAAGGGACGTAGCAAGCATATACTGATTGAGTTTAAAATTCTGTAAAAATATAAACGAATTTGAACAAGTGAGATTAGAAAAATGTATTTTGCTTTCTATGCACATTGTGTTCTGGAATCCAAATGCTATGTATATCTGTATTTAATTACAAGTTCCGTATAAATGTATATAATCACTCTGCATCCATGTATATTGAGTGAGTCAGATGTCAGTTTTGCTAATGTGTCAGGCTATGATTATAGGTTGATCCGTCTTCATACTTCTCTCGCTCTCTCTTCTATACCACCTCACCTCAGTAAGTAGGAAGGATAATATCAGCTACTTGTTGTCACATCAGGTCCAACCATATTACTTCCCTATGGGTTTTGAGGCGTGTATCTTCTCACTTCATTTTAGCTGATGAAGGTAATATAAATAAAATAAGAAAACTACCCTTAAATACACCCCCCCCCCCCAACACACACACATACCTTCCTCCATCGTTTTCTAGTTTACATCCCTCACCCCTGACGTCATGGGACAGCGTGCCATGCAAATCATACCCCCTTCTACAGGCAAAGTGAGCTACCCCCCCCCATTCCCGCCCCCATTTGGAACGCTCTGCCCTCCCCTCCCTGCCGGCCGCCGGTCTCCTATTGGCTGCTGCAAAGTCATTTAATCCCAGCCGGTTTGCGCCGTATGGCTGCTGTGCGCCTGGCTCTGTGTATCTGCCTGCCTCAGGCGAGGAGAGAAACAAGAAGACAAAACCACGTCCTGTATCAACGACTCGCTGCACTCATCGCTGCACTCATCGCTCCAAGCGCTCTCACCCAGCGGCACTTCCGCTCCCCTCTCTCTCTGGGACTTTCATCCTCTCCGTTGTTCTGCACTTTTTGCGAACTCTTTTCTTTTGTTTGTAATTCGATTTAATTGTCAGATCGTTTCCTTAATCCACGCGTGTGTGTTTTTTCCCTTCTGGGGGTGACTGAAGACTCACTGCATGCACTTGTTGTTGTGGATGGTCCAGCAGCAGATGTTTTATCTTCATCCGCATTCCAGCTGCTTATCCAAACGAAGTGTTCTTCAGGTGGATGTGGATTGGAAGAAAGAGACTGATCCTGAGAAGAAAGTGAGAGGAAAGTGGATATTTACTGGTACTGAGAAGGCACAAACAGCATTGTCCTGCAGATAAACCTAGGAAAGAGACCACAAGTCACTTGGAGAAAGAAGTTGCATTGCACCTGTTGGAGCAACAAGGAGAGTAGAAGTTCCACCTGACTGTCCTCCATCTCCAGCTCTGACTCCCTGCCAGATCTCATGCCCCTGGGCAATCACCCGTCATTACAGTAAAAAGTTCAGCCCTCCCTACCCAGGGAACTTGAAGGATCAGAGGGAAAGCCTCCATCCAAAGTAAACAAGAAGAACAAAAAGGTGCACGCAACCTGCACTCCAAGTACACCAGTTGGATAAACAGGACTCCACAAAGCTTTGTGAATGTACAGTATGATGATGGAAACGGACTTACACTCCCCCGGGGTACAGCCCCCTAGCAACACAGGGCAAACCGGGGGAGGAGGGGGGAATAAGGCCAACCAAGACCGGGTGAAGAGGCCTATGAACGCTTTCATGGTATGGTCCAGGGGACAGAGGAGGAAGATGGCGCAGGAGAACCCCAAGATGCACAACTCGGAGATCAGCAAGAGGCTGGGGGCAGAGTGGAAAGTAATGTCCGAAGCCGAGAAGAGACCGTTCATTGATGAGGCCAAGAGGCTGCGAGCCCTGCACATGAAGGAGCACCCGGATTACAAGTACCGGCCACGGCGGAAGACCAAGACCCTTCTCAAGAAAGACAAGTATTCTCTGGCTGGGGGGCTGTTGCATACAGCTGGTGGGGGGCACATGGGGGTCGGCCTGAGCCCAGGTGGTGGAGGTGGTGGTGGAGGAGGAGGGGGAGCAGGTGGCGTGGTGGTGCAGCGCTTGGAGAGCCCTGGGTCAGGGGGAGCAGCCGGGGCTGGAGGATACTCTCACATGAACGGATGGGCTAACGGGGCATACCCCGGATCGGTGGCCGCGGCGGCTGCGGCTGCCATGATGCAGGAGGCTCAGCTTGCTTACAGCCAGCAGCAACAACAGCACCCGGGCAGCGGGGGGCATCACCCGCACCACCACCCGCACCACCCTCATCATCACCCGCACCATCATCCTCACCACAATCCTCCTCATCCGCCACCTCCTCCACCGCAGCCCATGCATCGCTACGATATGAGCGCCTTGCAATACAGCCCCCTGCCCGGTGCACAGAGTTACATGAGTGCATCGCCTTCCAGCTACGGTGCACTTGGCTACAGCTCCAGCCAGCAGCAGCATCAGGGCTCCCCATCGTCGGCTGCCGTCGCAGCGGCTGCTGCAGCTGCGGCAGCGGCGGCTGCCTCATCGGGGGCCCTAGGGGCCCTGGGATCCTTGGTAAAATCAGAGCCCAGCGTCAGCCCTCCAGTAAGCGGTGGAGGGTCACACAGCCGGCCGCCCTGCCCCGGAGACCTGCGGGAGATGATCAGCATGTACTTACCCAGTGGGGGGGAGGCCGGGGATCCTGCGGCTGCAGCGGCAGCAGCTGCAGCAGCTGCAGCGGCGGCAACCAGCAGACTACACAGCCTCCCCCAGCATTATCAGGGAGCTGGCACAGGGGTGAACGGTACTGTACCACTAACACACATCTGACAAGCCAAGGGCACCTGGACACAAACACACCCCAGAAATCCCTAATTCTCGCAGAGAGACTTAGAGACCCCCCAAAAAACTGCCCTAATAATATACCTGGAACAGAGCAAATTCATTATGTACTTTTTTTTGGTTGCCAGAACTCTTTTTGTTTTGTACAGAGATGTTTTGATGTTCCCTCAACAACAACAACAAAAAAAAACAACCAAAAAAATTAAAAACAAGGAAAAATGAAGGTAAAACTTTGTTTCGTTATTCTTTTTAGAAGATTAACGCGAACTTGTTTTAGAAGGGAGGAAATTCGTATTTAATGAAGATTTTTTCTGTACAGTATTTATGAGTTCTTCATAAAGGATTTAGATTTTGTACTCAATTGATATGCCAACTCATAATGTGTTTTTTTTTCTTATGAGAACTTTGCAGATTTTACTTGGGTAAATTTTCTGACCCCAAAGCGCCTCTTCTACCCCAAGTGCCCCACCTATGATTGACATTAATTACGAATTTAAACTACAATCTGTTGTACATTTTTTGACGTTTATTTATGACATTTCAGGCTACTTTCCCTTTCGTTGTCTGTAAAGACATATGTATCCGTTATGCTGATTTTGTTTTGTATGACTGTTGTAAATTCATTGTGAAATAATTTTTATTTTAGGCGTTGCGAATTCATATTGTGTACATAGTTTATAAAGCGTCCTCTCTTAAAAAAGGAAAACAAACACTATTAATAATATCAAAAGAAAAAGTTGAATTCGATTTAAATAAATTTTCAACTGAAAAAAATGAAATTGTTTCTTCCATAAATGCATGTTCTGAAAAGGTATTTTGAATGTATGTAATTAATGTACAAATCTGATGTTCTGTGGATATATGAGCTACATTGAAATAGTTAAGACATAAAGCGTAAGCAGTGTTATTGAGATAAATAAGTCGTACCTACTTTTTATTTTACTTTTTATATTATTTATACTATTTTTTTTTGTTTGAAGATTATCTGAGTATTTTAATTAGATCTATTCATCATTTGCCCCTTCCAACTGATCAGTTGACGGCTTCAAATAATTGCACTAAAAGCTCTAGATATTAAATACCGGTAATACGTATATTTCCCTGGGAATTAACTTGCGTTGGTGTAATAAATGTACTCAGCAATATAATCCAGAATACACAATTGATTGATACCACAAGTGATGCCTAACTATAAGGATTATTTATTATAATTCAGGATGGATTATGCAAATAGACAAAAAGTTTAATTAAATTTGCTACGCTATACAGATGATACCTGATATGTACATTTAAATACCACATTTTTTTTAAACAGACCTAGTGCCCTCTTATGTTTAAATGATGACAGTTGTAGTCGCATATTTAGATAGCCCTAACATATTCCACAAGGAAATGTGGTTGTACAGAAAATGGGAATGCTAACAGAAAGAAAGTGTTGAGGGCCCTGCTCCTTAGAGCTTAAACATTTTATTGAATATATTTGTATATATTTTTGTATATTTCGTTGTATAAACACCTGCTAGCTAAATGCCAATGCTGTGTGAGAACATAAAATAAATTAATCTAGTAAAATAAGTACCGGTATTAATATATTTAAAGCGGCCCAAATTAGATAACCGGTTATGTTTTTTCATAGATATGAAACTTAACAATTTTGGACGCTTAATTTTTTTCTCTTACACATAGCTAAACAATAAATGCCGAAACAATCCTTTTCTGTATGGATCTCATTCTAATTACAACACTAATGAGTAATCCATTTGTGTCATGTTGGCTTTATGTGCTTCGTTAAACCCATTGCAACATTTTCATTAGGATGTCTATTAATTTAATGATGTCATAATTGAGGTCTACTTAACCTGAACATTTATATTTTACATGTCATTAGTTGTCCAATTATCGCAAATATTCGTTTCATTAGCTGATAGTTTACACACTTACAAACTTTGTTTTATATAATTCGTGGAAAGATTTCACAAAAGAAACACATGGTTAACTTTGCAAGATTTCACCTGTTATACTAGAAGGAAGCTGGTTTTCACAATTAAAAATGTTATGTATTGCATCAGTAAATATACAGTTTCAAAATTATTATGTAAGTACAAACATAATTGTCTTGGCCTTTTTTGCGTATATTTCTTTTACTTTAATAACCAATCATAAAACACAATTCGCCGGGTTATTAGTGTATTACTTAAAAATGTAGAAAAACTTCTTAAAATGATTTATTTTCGTTATGAAGTTCTGATCATTCTAAATATTGTTATACTTGTAATTTACCCTTTGAAACAAAATGCATATTTCTCTATTCCTTTATTTATTGGAAGGGAGAATAATACAAAAAAAAATGTCCACCGCATAAGTGGTTAAGGAAACTACAGGCTAATTTGAACGATAAAATTAGCTACCCATTTTGATCTCTAGCATATGCGAAAACACCTAGAAAATTGTCGCAATTTACAAAGGTATGTGATAGCTCCTTGTGGGTAATAATAGAGCATCTGGTCCATTACCCGGTAGAATAACCCGTACTGAATGAGGGTCTGTCCTGTGCCATTTGGGATTATACTTTATTCGATTTGTATTTGGGGATCCGATGTGAATTTGGAGAAGAAATCAGTCATTTCACTGCACCTAAAAGAATTCTGAACTTGTTGAGTAAGGGGCACTTTAGCATTTTTTCATCTAATTCTTTCTATTAAAAAAATGTCATATTGCCTGTTTAAGCCATGATGTATATTATAGGGTATAAATTAAATTAATTATTGACGGAAAAAAATAGATTTTGGGACATTTATTATTTACCTATATTTAACATAATTTCTGCTGGTTTATGTCCTAGTTGCAGGTGCCTCTTTCACTAGCAGCTCTCTCTTGCGACGGTTTTCTTTTAAAAATACTGTTGAGTAATAGTAATGTGATTTTCAGATACTAAATAACTGATGATTTGTAATCTGAAGACACAATACAGGCAAATTTTAACATTTCCAGATGTTGCCTGTTTGGATTGACTTGAATGCTGAAACTTTACTTAATAAACCTAGAAACTCCTTCCTGGAAAACGAATTATGATTGCATTGTTAGATGAAAAAACAAATATACCTTCATCAATACTTGATGGTGCTAATGTATGTGGAATGTGAAAGGTATATGTATGTGGGCATGTAACACACACACACACATATATATATATATATATATGTATATGTATGTATATGTATGTATATATATATATATATACCTAAGGACAAGACCCTTTTAGGCTAGTCCGCATGTTATGTGTCAGCAGATATTAGGATGAATAGAATGGTATTTTGTGTTTTTAGAGTGTTGGATTAGTGGATGAAGTTCTGACCCCAGGGTCATCAGTGATTCAGAATCCTGCAGTCATCCACTGAAACCGAAACGTCTCTTCCTGTATCACACTGACAAGTGTAATTATTATTTCCCCAAATTACAAGGGTGTTAGATACTAGTGATACAGTGGACTCTAAAGATTAAGTAAACGTATACGTGTTTTGCCAAAAAAGAGCGATCTGTTACTAGTATGTGGTGAAATGGAGCCCCAGACCCAGTGTTTTGGGGTGCAGGCCAGGAAAGCATACAGTACTACAGATGGGGGATGGTGGACCCCCCTATTAAGTCATCGACTGACGTCAGCTGAGTGACACATAGCAGGAAGGGTCCTTAAAGTAAATGGGCTCTGGTTACTTGATCGTGTTCAATGTGCCTGTATTCGTGGTAAAGTAATCCTTTCACTGAGGGATGCAGGATCCAAGATCTCACTTTTCGTTTCAAAATCACTAATACTCGGTGTGCAAGTGTCTAGGAGAAGTATTACTACACAACCCTATGGGCCGGCAAAGGTTAATTTTGGTTTCCTTGTGAATTACCCACACTATAATAAACAAAGTATAGACAAAGTACAAATAGACAAAGTTGTAGGTAAAGTAGACATTAGGACAAAGGCGGGGGGGCATTAAAGTCTAGTCACCCCCTCCTGGGGCAGGGCATTTGATTGGTCATGGGACAGGCACAGAGTATCCGAAACATCCTGAGCAAGCATGAAATTGCCAGTTATTCCCACCTGATGGGAATCAAAATGCAGAATAAAGCCTCCCAGGGGCTTGTGGTTATAGCTGGGGCTTAATGGAGCGAGTAAGGTAAATGCTGCTCCCAATGGACACTGCAGATTAAAGCTGCCGGTTAAATTGGATAAAGTATGGAAATAAGGTTTGGGAGATCGCGGGAGAGGACACGCCGCAGAAACAGATATCCTTTGGTGTTTCCAATGCGCTACAGAATGATAGCCATTTCTGATCTGCTCCATATCATCTTACATTCATTGTGACAATATGGTGTATTATTCAACTGCTATAACACAAATTACTTTCATTGGGGGGGAAAAAAGTCTTCCAAGTGGAGTTTGGAATACAACTCAGGGCATATTTGAGTTTTCTTAGAGGTAATAAGGTGGGGTGCCTTAGACGACGCGTTAACCCTTCCAGCGCCGTGGTGGTGCGTCTATCAAAATGGAAGGAATTCGAGAAATGGGTTTAGGTGCAATAAGAGGTCAAAAAAGGAAAAAGTTTGAATTATTTCAGATAAAGAAAATATTATTTTGTACTACATGGTACTCTATAAATTGTAGCATGCATACCCCCAAACACACTTTAATGTCAGAGCAATGAAAGCACGAATTCAAATTCGGTTTGCTACTTTGACTTCGCATATTGGCCATATATAGTATCCCTATCTAGTAAGTAGTCACAGTGCCTGGATTATTATTATTATTATTTATAATCATATCGATATTATCATTTTTTAATGTTTTGTTTTCTTGAGACACATTTTCCTCATATATATTCGTTAAATCACACAATTGCCTTAAGTTGTATTTGATCCAATAACTCAATTAGTAGTAACTGTGTATATACATAGTGTGTACCCCCAACAATAATCTCTTGCGTACATAGCTATCATGTACATTCATAATGATACATTTTAAAGTATTACCCTCTTAGAAACATCTGGATAAGTAATTTATCTTTGTACTTTTGTTCTCACTTTCTATTTAAAAACATCTGGGTAACTAATTTACTTTGATACTTGTTTCCAAAAATTGCAATAAGCTAGAGGGCTGAAAGATGCAGAAAGATGTCCAAGGAATTGAGCTACACAAAGAAATCTTTAAAAATTAGTTTCACTTCAATACTGCTGGGTGCCCTGGCAGCGTGTTGTGTGTTGTGTGTGTGTGTGTGTGTGTGTGTTATGCCCATGCACCAAGCTTTTGTGATGGGCAATCTCAGCCACTGGAGTAATAAATCCTAGCATACTCTGCCAGATGAGGGAACACCAGAGGTTGCCTCTGAAACTGATCCTTGTTATATCACAGCCATAAACAATCAAGGAAAACGCAAAGGGAACACAAAAAAGAGTACATTCAAAAATATCCTTCATCCTGCATATCCCATAAGAACAATGGGTACCCAAATACAGGAGTCATCTTTTAACTGTCTCCATGCTGGGAGGCTCAGTGTTAGCCTGATTAGCTGGAAATCTGTTTGAACGTTCACTCTATCTAACCACTTAGTGCTACTTGTTTATTAGCTGGCAGAACTGTAGCTACCAGACCCTGCATTTACTCTATGTTAAATATGTTTTTTTCTAAATCTCAAAGGCTCAGCATTCAAGTTCGTCTGGGCTGTTCTGGACACCAAAGTGCTTCCTTTGCACCCTTGGTAAACAGAACTACATCCACACATTGCGATTTTAGCACTCTGTTCCCTGTCTTGGTGCCCCTGGCAGATGCTTGACTTGCCTGTCACCAGGGTCAGACTGGGAATGGAAAGAGGACCTGGAAATATTTGAATGCCAGCCCCATAAATTACATGTATTACAATTATATATATACTATATTTGCTATCCAAATAACTATGCATAATTCTCTTTTGAATTATATTAAATTGTTCCTTAATGATAACATTGCTATTTAAAACACTGGAACCCAAAGTGCTAAAGGCCCAAATAAGTACATTGGAACATACCCATGGGCCCTTGACATCACAGTGCCATCTTTGCCCCCCAAACAGTTGAGTGTGACCTTTGCCCCCAAACAGCTTGTATGTGCCACCTTTGGTCCCAAAAAAACATGTATGTGCCAGCTGTCCTCAAGCAGCTTGTCCTCAAGCAGATTGTCTGTGCCATCTTTGCCCCAAGCAGCTTGTCCTCAAGCAGATTGTCTGTGCCATCTTTGCCCCAAGCAGCTTGTCTGTGCCCAAACAGCCTACCTCTGCCATTTTTGCCCCAAACAGCCTGCTTTTTGCAATCTTTACCCCAAACAGCCTGCTGTGCCATTTTGTGGATTTGATGATTACACACTTACTCATTTATTCACTGATTTATACTCCTTCTCACACACCCCTACCTTACCCACAGCTCTTTCTGTGGAGTTTGCACACTGTGAAAGCAACTTCTCTTTTACTGCCTAGTGGAACAAGAAACTTAGCAGGGTCACACCACATAACTTAATGTGTCCCTGTTTCATTCCTGCTTTCCCAGGGCGGTAAAAGAGGGGTTGCTTGCATTTGAGGTCCACAGTGGTAAGTTGTGAGCCTGTGTGTGCAGACCGTGGTTGTTATGCCACATTAATAACATCCTGACCCCAGTGCTGCTCCACCACCCCCTCAGAGCGGCTGGCCTACTGCGACCAGCCCTGTATCTACTTTTTCTGACCCTCTCTATCAAAATTACATTAATATTATTCTGGGTCACAGACAGGGTACCAAGTTACAGCACATGTGTTTGGATCTTTGCACATGATTCAAAATGTTATACAATCTGCTTGTTTTGGACTGCCATGTGGCCCAGAAGAATATTAATGTAATTCTGATAGAGAGGGTCAGAAAATTAGATAGTGGTAGTGGTTTTGCTGTGCCACTGACCTTTCTTTTGCTTTCTCTCACAATACACTCATTTCATCTACTTCTTTTCCTATCTCTATTTATTGTAAAGTTCCTCTTGATCATTCTTAAAATAGTTTCAAGTGTTGAGAGAAATACATTGCGAGGCTTTGGTCTAGTACTTTGCATGGAGGAATATGTGGACTTTAATCTGGCACAGTGAGATAAGAGTAGTGCTTTTCACATTAAATGATACTGAAAAAATGCAATGATGCAACAATGTTAAAGTCAAGTTTATAAAGTAGATACAACAGAAGACTATAGTATCGATCTCTAATCAGAGGATAACCTCTACAAAGGCCAACAGTCTTGTGATGCCAGAAAATTGACTTACTAATATGGCTAAACAAAGCTACGTCAGAAGAAGAGCAGAGAGTATTCCAGCAGAATTAGGGGGAAGCTAAATTCAATATATAATATGTCTCTTTCTTGTCTCACGGAAGAGCTTGCTCTGTACATTATTTAATATAACATATTTAATATACATTTTTCTGTTTCAGTAAATTTGAAATCCCTATTTTACAGCACTGCAGAATATGATGGTGCTACTATTATTATTATTATTATTATTATTATTACTACTACTTTTAGTTACAATACATAATGCAAAATGGCTATTGGATAAACAGAATTTCTTTTTTCAAAAATACAGATATAAATGTAAGATAACTTAGCCTATCATATTGTTTTAGCACATGTTTTGCTCTCCTATAAAGAAATATGGAATCTATCATTTGTGAGATATTGGTACTTATACACACATCTACCCACCCTTGTGAAGGCACATGTGAAATGATTGCATAACATACAGAATCATAGAATATAATGTCACCCTTTGTAAGCTGGATGACAAGCAACATGGCTGTCCTGGTTTATAGCGCTTCTCTGATCCTACGGAACCTTTTGCACAGGGCCAAAAAGTTGCTTCTCAGGGCCCAGTCACCTCTAGGAACCTGTGGTGGTGCATATCACCCATAGTGCATTGTCTGAAATCAGTGGGATGGCCTTCCATACATAAATACAGGAGGGCCTCATTAGACACCCTGTGATGCTCGCCAAGCCAGCACTATTGCAATATATCACATGTCAGGAGATGTGTTCAGCCAAACACAACTGCATGGAAAATAACTGGGGACAAGCAAAAGTGCAAAAGCATAGGAGGATTCTGCAGAAAGAATCAGGGGTTTTTTTAACAGTCTTTCCACCAGCATCCCTAGTGTTTGTGCTCCAAACGCAAACCAACAGTACTGTAAGTACTGTATGTTTAATAATACTTACAGTATTTTCCCTTTCCCAATTTCTTCTATTTTTAAATATTTGCCACATTTAAATGTTTTAGATCATCAAACTATTTTTAATATTAAACAAAGTCTAATTTTAAATGATGATTTCTTGCATTGAGGGAAAAAGCTATCCAATCCTACCTGGCCCTATGTGAAAATGTAACTGCCCCCTTAGTTGGGTTATACAGCAGGACAATAATCAGAATCACTAAAAGCAAGTTCACCTCTGAATGTCTGAAAAGAAACAAAATGAAAGTTTAAGTGGTCAAAGTACTGACTGGAATCTGATTGAGATGTTGTGGCATGACCTTAAAAAGGCAGTTCATGCTCCGAAAACCTTCCAATGTGGCTGAATTATAACACTCCTGCCCAGAAGAGTGGGCCAGAGTTCCTCCACAACAATCTAAAAAACTTGTTGCCAGTTTCCTTTACCTTAAATAAATGACCACTTAAATTATGGTGGGTTTATGTGCAGTTGCAAGTAATCTGTGCAAATCCATTTTCCAGGGACTGGCGACCTGTTGCAACCTACGAGTTGCTTTATAAGTGTCCAGTGCACCTAGTGAAATACCCTGGCTTGTCTTCTCTCCAAAAATATACACTTTTGTGGGGATATTTTGAGCTGGTGGGCTGCAAAACAGTCCCAAGTGAGACATAGGCTACAGAAAATCATTTTTTTTACGTTTCAAGTTTGGAAAAGGGAACAGGCATGTTCTATTCTGTGCCCTGTAATTTCCAAAAAACGTAAAAAATCCTATGCATGTTAGATTTTGTGGTATTTTGGTCAACTGAACTGGTATGGGGACCATTATCATAGGGAAAAATTAGATAGAATGTTTAGGTATAAATATATTAAAATGAAAAAATATTTTCATTATTTTAACATATTATTCATACTAAGTGTCAGACAATACATCTAAAAGATGGTATCAAAAGAAAGCTCTATCGGTCCTTGAAAAAACAATATATAATTTGTGTGGGTGCACAAAAAAATATGGTTAAGGAAAGATTAGCAAAAGTAAAAATTAGAAACAATAATTAACAAGTGGTGATTTGTTTCAACCTGTGTAACACAACAGAGAAGAAACCGTAACAACAATATTTAGGACAGGAAAAACAGCATTAAAATCCCAATGAATACAAACCTATCATCTAAAGTTAGAAATGGGCATGCACAATTACAGAATAATTTATACAGTATACTTCCTTGGTTGCTAAGAATTGCATAGATCGTTACGCAGATATCCTTTATTGCTCTGTTCCCAGATAATTAAGAATAAAGGCTAAGGAAGACCACATAGTTGTGTGCTAAGTGCCAGATCCTAATGAAAGGGAGCTCCCTACTGTGAATTCAGGTATCTTCTCTATATGCTCATGAGCTACTGAAGTCAGGGTTGCGCGCCATTCCCACATGAGATCCCAAGCATGATTTTCCATGCAACATACTGAGGAAATGTCACATTCGTATTTTTAAGTAACTTGTCTGCATTTACTGTGTTTGTAACTAACCAAGCTGTTGCCTGGGCATTTTTTTTTCATTTTGTTGTTTTAGAACAGGTTTTATATAGTAGGAGATATTTTATATCAAAAGAGTTGATTGGTTCTCTTAGTAGAAAGGTGACCTGGAGTCAAGCACAACCCCCTGGAGGACCTGTGTAGAGAGGTTGGCTTAAATCATACATGGCCTATATGCATTGGGCCATTGGTCTGGTTCTATTTGCTTACCAGATACTGTAAGTTATGTCCTCTATGTGTCTTCTACATGGTCTAGGTGACATAGTGTGTGATCTAAGACCTTTCTGATCTCCAGCATCTTTGCAACAAACACTATGTATCATTTTTCATATAGATTTCCCCCGTTAAGTGTGATAGTTGAGAGAATCCCACTGCTGATTGGCAAGGTTTCTATGTTTTTGAATAAATAGTTATTCTGGTATTATAACAACATCAAAAGAACAAAAAGGACACTTTTCCGAGTGTGATTAGACACTTGCATGCAAACATAGTGGATTTCTAATATGGATATATTAGGGTTTTTTCTGTAAAGTATGTTTTGTAGGATACATTTGGAGCATCTGATATACTCATGCCATCCTTAACATTAACTGATCAATTGATTGGCCCTAACAAGCCTTCTAAATAAGATTGCATTTTAAAGTATTCTGCGAGTACTTTAATATGCATGCTTCAGAAACAACAACAAAAACATAACATAAAGCACACTTACCTGATGTAGAAATTGTAGCCTTACAGCTGCTGTCCTCCTCTGTGGTCTGACTATTCGCACATTTATTAGATGTTCTCAAATTGCGGTGGGTCTGCTGTGGTGTTATACACCAGATTATTAGCCAAAATGATTTCCGAGCCTGCATTGTGCAAAGTGTATGGGACGATTAGCACATTGGCAGAACTGGCAGAAAATGGCAGATTTTGACACATATACTGTGGTAGGAGATTGTTTGCTTTGTGACCAAGGATATACATCTGAAGCATGAGGCTGTATGAAAAACAGTGATGTGAGAAGGAATTTCCCACTGTATTTTAATGTGATTTTACCATATCAGCTACCATTAAACAGCTGCTTAGTGCCCCGAGAAAAAGAATTGAGAGTAGAGGCACATGCCGGTGTTTGATGGAGGCATCATTATATTGCATCACTATAATAAATTGTAAACAATTGGAAATACATATTGAGTCTCATGTGTTAAATTAAATCCATCATATTAAGAAAGATGGGTTCCCTACAAACTGCCCCTGGTGGCATGACTTGTATGGGCCGTGTCAATAACGTGTGTTTTATATTTGCCTACTTCCATTATTCAGGATTTACAGTATGGGTTCACCTTTATGCTTCACGCAGGTCTTGTATGGCTCAAATGGTTCTTAATGTTTCAGATTCTGTTTTTCAATGATTTGTAACAGAAATATCAGTTTAGCATTATAAGGGTGTACAATCTGATTAATAACCAAATGATTTAAATGTCTACAGTGATAATGCCATCAGCATTATATATGTTGCTGAACAAATTCTTTCCAGTGGATGTTAATCTGTAAGAGTTAAAATGTACTGGAAATTGAACAATATATATAATGGACCCTAGGCATGTATACTATATGACCAAATGTATGTGGGCATCCCTCCTAAATATTAAGTTTAGGTGTTTCAGCCACACCCATTGCTAACAGGTGTATAAAAGCACATAGACAGCAATCTCCATAGACAAACCTTGGCAACAGAATAGATAATACTGAAGAGCTGAGGGACAACGTGGCGCTGTCATAGGATGCTACCTTTGCACAGGACATTTTGTGATATTTCTGCCCTGCTAGATCTGCCCTGGTCCACTGTAATTGCTACTATTGTGAAGTGGAAACATCTAGGACTAACAACAGCTCAGCCGTTAAGCAGTAGACCATGCAAAGTCACAGAGCTGGGCTGCTGAGTACTGGAAGGTGTAGCATTAATAAATCGCCTGTTCTCTGTAGCATCACTCACTACAGAGTACCAAACTGTCTCTGGAAGCAACATCAGCACAAGCACTGCGCGTCAGGAACTTCATGAAATGAGTTTCTCTGGGAAAGCAGCTGCACACAACCAAAGATCGTTATGTGCAATGCCAAGCACTGGACTCTGGAGCAGTGGAAATGTCTTCTCTGGAGTGATACATTACACATCACTATCTTAAAATCTGATTGAAGAATCTGGGTTTGGCAGATGCCTACTACTTACTGGAAATCTTTCTGTAAAGTTTGGTGGAGGGTGGATAATGGTTTTTCAGGGTTTGGGTTAGGTCCCTTAGTTCCAGTGAAGGGTAATGTTAAAAGGACAGCATGCCAAGACATTTTTAACAATTGTATGCTTTCAAATTTGTGACACCAGTTTTAGGAAACAATCCTTTTTTGTTCTAGCATGACTGTGTCCCTGTGTACAAAGCAAGATCCAAAAAGACATGGTTCCGCCAGTTTGTTGTGGAGAAACTTGAGTGGATTTCATAGAGCCCTGACCTCTTAACCCCGTTGAACACCTTTGGAATAAATTGGTCAGGCCTTCTTGCCCATCAGTGTCTGACCTAAAAAATGCCCTTTTGGAATGGGGTGTCCGGTAAGCTCAAATAGGTGTGATGGTGAGGTGTCCACATACTTTTGGTCACATAGTGTATTTGCGATAAGTGAAAGGATATAAAGTTATTTTTTGTGCTTCATGAGATTTATGAGTAAGCTCTTTTGAGTGACATAAGATCATTTGTAATTTCTTAGCTAAAGCATGCTTGCTCAATAGCTTTCCTTAGGAGCTACTGTTCAGGTTCCAATGACAACATATACTAATACACGATGGTTCAGCAAGCTAGCAACTCTGGTTTGAACAAATACATTTTGAAGCAGAGGTTATCATTAAAAAACGGTATATACATTTCTGTCTACTTACTATACATGAATTGCCAGCTCTGATTTTAAAATGCCAAACAAAATTTCCAGCCAATGCATAAAAAAGGCATCTGAACAATTTATGCACAAAGAATTCCTTGAAGAAAAAGGAAAAACTCTTCTATCCCTCTCACTTGGAGTTGCCACATACAACTGATAGTATATAAACTATTAATGAGGACCCCTCACAGTCCCTAACAGGGAAAAGTTAACACTCCTTTGTTAACTATTTCAGTTTTATTACCCAGATCCCATTCAGCCACATCTGCACACACTGAGCCCTTTCCTTTGGGTTGTCTGCTGATCATCTCTCCACATCTGATTGCCTACTGTATGAGCCATTTAAAGGAAATTGCCTTATTACCTCAATTATTTGTATCTTATCAACTTGCCCTGTGTTACAAGCACTTTTATTGAACAAGCACAAAGAAAATGCAAGTCATGGCATATTGCCATATAAAGAGTAATGTTCTGGTGAATTTAGCCTAAATCAAAATGTGCCGCGAAGAAAAAAGGAAACAAAAGTGGGAAGCAAACCCTTTGACCAATAAATCTCCTCTGCATGTGAAACCCTTATCTTGTCCCCTCCAATATATACCACACTAGGAAGCCATCATCATTGGCTGTGGTTTGTTATTTGTAAGCCTTGATCTTGTGCACTCGGTGTCCTAAATATGGATAATTAGCATCAGTTTATCACGGCTCTGCATATTTTCTCTGCTCTCCAAACAAGCTTGATTCCATTGGCTGCTATTCTGTCACAGAAGATTATGGAGACAGATTGCATAGAATGAATGTGCTGAACGAGATTAGACAGGAGTAGGAACCCAAAGTTGGCCAGTAAATTCCTCGTGAGAGCCTTATCATACAATTACACGTTGACTTTTTTCACTCTCTCCCAGCCTCTTAATCCAGCACCCCACAACGAATAAAAATAAAGAAATTCACTAATTTCTGAATTACTGCATATCCATGCGTCTTGTTAGTGACAATATTTTGAAGGAAAAAAAAAAAGCTAAGATTATCATGAAAACCAAAAATGCACATTTGTATTACTCTAGTCCTAAAGCCTTGGGTGCATTGGGATAAACATAGAGTTATACATTTGCATAGATTTGGCTCTTCTGACTATTGTAAAAATTATGCTTTTTTCGAATATAACACATTTATATATCAAATGCTCGCGGTGATGGTTCCCCAAAGAAGATAATTACAGTTAAATTTACAAGTGTGTGTTAAAACCTTCCCTTCATGCAATAAACCTAGGGATAGTGGGTACAATTTGATACATGTGTGTGGCTAGTGGTTCTCACACATTGGCACTTTTACCTCTTGTGTAGGATACCCCAACTCCTTCTAGATTGCAAACGTAGCTTTTGTTCCTGTAAATCCAAATTGTTCTGGGATGCACGGCTTATGTCCTGTTTACCCATTGTACAGAGCTACGGTATTTGATTGTGCTATATAAATCAATAACTAATACCGTTAAAACAAGTATCATAGCAAATAACACCACTGTTGCTTAAAAAAGTATAAGTGACAAAACAGAGCTTTGTCTCAGGACTCCCAGCATTCAAAGCCATGCAAAAGGGTAATGACAAATGTCATTGTTTGATTAAAGATAAAAATAAGAGGACATGGTACTGCTGCTTTGTGCTAAGAAAGTTAGAAAAAGTTTTAAGATTTTTTTCCTTTATTTGTTGTCAAATGCACACAATGTGACCAATTTAATCTAATTTTTCTAATGTACAGATGCTGCTGAAAGTAGTCCGTTATAGTCCATAGTCTGCTGATGAGTATATGAATCCTTGTTTGTATGCCCATTAATTCCTTTATCTTTGCGAGGTAGTTAATAACTTTTCTGCTATCAGTGTAATCTCACAAATATAACATAGTATTCTGCGTTGATAGCTCTTATAAGACGCTCATATTTGCCTCTGTTATTCTACTGCCTCTATCAGCAATAGTGCTTGACCATTAATATGGGAACCAACTGCTAACCTCGGGGACTGGTATTTTAGCATTTCTTTTCTAACTTTGTCTTAGTGTGGGGAAGCAGTGCAGCTTGTGTAGAGTGATTGTAAGGGTCTCTGTTGGAATTTGGCAGGCCAGGGGCTTGGAGAGCAGCCCCATGCTGACTCCTATTCACAGGGCCAGTTCTGTGTGAGCTTTGGAAGTTTCACTCAGCCGTGCACTCAATGGCCTCACAAAGCTGATTACAAGCTTCAGCGAATTCCTGAAGGAGCCAAAACCGACGCAGGTGCAAACGAGCCGAGGGAGCCCCTGATCCCACTGACAGAATGAGACAAGCTGGGAAAGGCTTGGACCACACAAATCCAAGCTTCTGCTCACCAGGCAGCAAAAAACCTTGGGAACTCGGGGTCATTATCCTTCCATTCAAAGACGAGCTAGCAGTAAGTACCCAATCTCTCACTAGGAGCTCAGGCAGCTCCTTCAACTAACCAAAGCACCAAATGCATCCTTCATTATGGGGGAGGGGGGAGAGAATGAGTTTAAGATCTGCATCCAATCCGTATGGATCAGGGCTATATTTCTACAGATTCTAGAGTCGCCTTATTCTGAAGTGATCACCATGTTTATTTGTTTTCTTCCCAGTCAAGCAGTTCAATGCAATGCAATTTTATTGCATATTAGCAGAAAAACCTGAAATTTAGGAGACCACTGGTTTCACACATGGGCCGCAAGGTTTTCTTGCATTTTCAACGCATAACCTTTTTTTGTTGGGAATGCTGACATTCGATAACATTTGCGACATACAGTTTGTGTTTTCAACTAGGTGGGAGACACTTTTACATTTATCTACTAATTAAATCTACTAATGATAACAAACAATTTGAGAATGAGAGCACTAAACATATCAGTAGGCCATCATGTAATGCCCATCCATATCCAACATAACCAGTATACAGAATTATATATCACACCTAGATCTAACATTATGCTACCTTTATATGACCCGTAACTAAGGCAGTCATCTGGGGCTATGCTTCCATCACCACATTTTGCACGTTGTAAAGCCAATCCTGTTTTGAATTGTTAACACATCCCCAATTTATTCATTTTAAATAACTTCCACTTTCCCTCCACTTCCTATTCTCTCTTCGGTCACACTCGTATAATTCTGGTTTGTCATTAACTGGTAATGTGCTTTGTCCTCTGTGCCCCATTGTTTCTTCCTGCGGTCCTTCCCTTCTCCATGGTGATCAATGAGAGCGGGGGGAGGAAGGGGTAGTTTTACCTTTATCTGCCCTCTTCCCTGTTCTCAGTGCTTCCACTGCTGGGCGGACCATTAACTATTAGGGTACCTAGCAGTGTGTAAATCCAACAATTATTATTGATGTCATAGAGACATTTCGAGTTAAACTACTCACATTTTCCATCGGTGGGGAAGGGTGTAAGGGAGAATAAATGACAAATATGTTATATAGAGACTATAAAGGGCAAATACTTATTACTTAACTTGTTGTGAGCTGCAGTCCCCTATGAGTTTCAGTCATCCACAAGTGATGAAAGTTGTCAGAAGAATCAAGAATGATGGGAGAAGCATAACCTTAACTGTCCTGGCAACTTGGTAACTGATTTAATACTGTTCTCTAGTTATAAATTAAACACCAGCCAAGGGAATACACCACAGCAGGTACCCACTACAATTCCTGTATACAATGGATACATAATGCTGCCTTTGGTTCACCTGAACAATTTTTCACCTTAGAAATAACTTCACTTTAATGCATTTACTTGGTGTTGGAAACAGTTATAGTGTCATTATATTTAAAAACATTTTAATGTTTAGAAAAGCTCTTGGTTGCTAATTGCAATTGTAATGCTTTATTTTACCAATAGCCCAGTTTATAACAACTGCTATTTCAATGAAGCTCCATGAAACTCTGGCAGTGACAGTGTTAAACCTTGGGGTAGTGACCTCACTCCTCGTGCTAACAATTTGCATGTACTGTACAGAAAGATCCATAACTCAATGATCACCCCTCTCCTGAGGGGCACTTTATAATACCTGCATACCCAACCCTATGCATACTTAACTGTATTGTATTGTCAAAGACCTCTTAATAATATGCAAATGATATGCAATGATAGTGGTTTCAACAGATTGTTAGATCCTCCCAGATCTGCTGGTAAAATGAAACATAATTAATAAAACAGCTCACGGAGACAGATCCTTCCTCTATGTTTACCTTGGGGGATGACACAGTGTGAGCTGCTTACTGCTTTAATCAGTCATGCTCTCAAAAATAAAACAAACATTATTTTGTTTAATGTCATCTTTAAAACGACTCTATTATGTTATTACAACGTTTCTTGCCTAGAGTTTGTTTGCTTTGTTTTTGTGTAAACAGGTTACAATTACTGCAAAATAATTAATATTGTACATATGTTTTAAAACTTAGATTGCACATTTTAAGATTTTTTTGTTGATCCAGTTGAATTAAAAACCTACCATAATCCATGCAGACCAGTATACTAGATATATATATATATATATGTTTTATCTGTCAACTAGGGGTGGGGTGGGGTGGTCTAGCCTGGAGTGGGGGGTTGCCTCCTAAACTGGTCAGAATTTTGCAAGGAGGGCTGGTCCAGATATTTGGAAGTGAGCTTGCCCAACATGTGCCGACCTGCTGTGGGAGGCAGATGGTCAGCAGGTTACCTGACCCTGTAGAAGAGCAACGTACTCCTTAAAGAACATTTAAACAATAAATAACAGACTGAAACATAAGATTTTGGGAAATTAAGTCTTGTTTATTATCTACAAAATTGAAGACTGGGGAATGGAATCCCCCCAAAATAACTAATGTGACATTCCCTCTCCTCGAGGACAGCTTTTGAGTAACCGTGCACTCAACGTACAGTCAGTGCCCAGATCACTCTGCATCTGGCGTGACACGTTGGCCCTAAGGGCAGTCTAGGAGCTCAATTAGCTATCCACCCCTCCCCAAAAAAAGATAGCGAGCTGGGCCACCCCACCCAGCTGCTATGGCGGGGGATCACCAGAGCATTATTATAATGGCTCGTACCCTGGTGTGCCTCTGGCAAAAGTCCCATTTAGTCCTGAACACAAGCATGACCACAAAATCAGTGCACGCCATTGACTGATACCATCACCGGAAGGGTATGGCTGCACTCGGCCAAATACCGTTGCCAGGTCCAATAACAAAGTGAGTGCCCAGTTCTGGCCCAAAATCGAACTGTAGAGGGTGTTTGCTGGCAACCTTGGGAAGAGGAAAGGCTGCATTACAGCTGACAAGCAAGTTGTCTGTGGAGCAGTTGGGGAGAGCTAGACTTCTCTGGAGTTTTTACCCTTCGCCATTGCATCTGCCGGCATTTTAATAGTACCTCTGGCAAAGCACCTTAATAGTGTTCACTCCCAGGTAGTCCTTCCCTAGCTCCTAAGAGTGAATGTGCAGCCTTGTGCATAAGTGCAACACTGTTTAAGGCATACACTGAAGTTGGACAACTCAGTAGGCAGTTAATAAAGTGTGCATTGATTTTAACAGGATCTAAGTGTAGTCAGTCTGAGCTGAAATCATTTTAGTGAATACTAGAGCTGATAACACTCAGTGGACTCAGGACTGTCAGTCCTTAAATTACCACATATCAGAAAAACTAGATAAAAAAATGGCTTCACCTCTCTCTTGGTGAAGCCCCCAATTTTCCTCCAAAAATGGAATATCTGCCCACGATATCAGCAAGACTGCCCACCAACGTTAGCGGGACCTCCCACCCACATCCCGCAAAGCTTCTGCTGCAAAGCTGTCCCACTTACCAATCTATTCTTAATAAGGTAGAACTTCCTTACATCTGTTCAGATTTTGAGCTGCTCCATAGTTCTTGGACAGGCATTGATTTGTTTACTACTATTTTTGTAAGTAGAAGATTCTTTTTTATTCCAAATTAAATATGTTTTATAGAAGGACTATCACTGCAAGCCGGTCCTAACAATCTGTGATCAAAGTCAAGGGTGCTAAATGGAAGAACAATTAGAGGTGAGTAGATCTAAGATTAAAGCTTGACTGGCCTTTGTAAAGTCTGAAGCTCACGGTGCAAAAGCCTCAGTTTTATAAGATTTTCGACAGTGCTGTTTTTCTGTTGAGAAATCAAATGGTGGCCACCAATATTGAATTAGTCCATGGCATGTCCAAACACAAAGCATCACCTGATGAGCTCCCTAAATCTGATCTAACGTGTGTGACTTATCACATTGTGACTTTTAGGTCTGTTTAGAGCTGTTATATTTCTAAACAATAATTCAATAAGAATAAAAAAGGACTGTCCCTCTTAAGTTAAGAAGACAAAATATTACAGATTACATAAACACAACTGTTGCCTCTAAGTGATTGTTGCCCTGTGTTTATTACAGACTGCTTAAAGGTAATGTTTACAAAGGTTCTTGCAAGTCTTCTTTATTTTACACCTTGCAAGTCTATCATTTTTAGCATCACACTAATATATTGTATTTTTATAAGAATTTTGCTAAAAAGATTTGTGTGAAAATTACACCAGATTGTGTATGAACAACAGAATTGGCACACGTGGACTTAAGACATACCACAAATCTTTTTGTATTAATGTTAAAAACACTTATCTCTGGTGAAATTATTGTTGCTCCCTAACACAACCTGGCAACAGCGCCACCACAGGCTCAGAGCTGTCACTTATAAGGCCTCTCTTCCTTCGAGTGCTCATCTACTTACTAAAAGCGTTTTAAAACATATTTTACATGGTATCAAAACAGCAAGACCTACATTTTCCAGCAGTGCTGTAAGGTTGCAGTGGTTCAACTGTTTAACATTGGAGGTCATGATAATCAGACTAGGATGGTGTTAATGGAAGAGTGGGGAATCCAGGCTTTTTTTCTGGACCTAAAAGAAATTCTGCGATTGCAACCATATTAGGTGTAATAGGGTAAACCCTGTATATAAGCATGATAGGTTAAGGCACTGGAGGATAACAAGTAACCAGGGGCTTTATTTAATCACTCGTCTATAAAAAGGAGACATTTTCATGAAATGAATATCACACATTAAAATCATGCTCCTAAGGAAGCAATTCGGCGATCACTAACTACATGTGGATTTCAAATAAGATTGAATGAATCATATTAATGCATGTTGTTTCAACAGAAGAAGCTCATTACAGCCAATGTGGTCAGTCAGTGCTGTACTTTTATATTTGCTAATATTTGTTTAGCATTGTGTTAAATACATTTGTACCGACAGGGATCTAAAAAGTAACATAATAACATTTATGTGTCAAATATTGTGATGAAATAAAAAATAAAATTGCGATAAGAATCAATTCTTATAGAAGTAACTATGGAAGGAGAATTAACTGGAGTTGCAGTTTCCAACTAATAGATTTCACTATGCCTTATGAAGGGCTAACCTAGGCATGTTCCCCTGAAAATAAGGCATGCAAAGGAGAGTTTTGAGAACCTGCTGATTTTGCTATACCAAATACAGGCCAGCTAGACTGTGGATGTTGTGGTAATAAATCTCCTAATTGAGCATAAAATGTTGCATATGGATAGTTTAGTGGCTTCTATTGATAGTAAAGTTCTTGTGTTGATATTAAAAGGGATACATTGTCACAAACATACTGTGTTTGTGCGTACCTCGCACCTGCAGGGTGTTTATTTCATTGCATTAAATGTATGTATAATTGGAAGAGACCAAGACAGTGGTAGCCAATGCAAATGGTTTGAAGCTCTTGGTTAATATGATGGGTGTAACTGTCTGACGTGCTAATTTGACCGTCAGCTGGCAGTGTTTAATTACTCAGTTTCCCGGTGAAGTCTATGGATTAATATTCTGTTTAGTCACAGCTGCAGTTTGTGGTCACCTTGCCAGGGCCTAAGAGGACTATATACTATCTGGAACTGTGGAAATTGGGAGAGACCAAGCCAGTTATGGTACACCAGTTTAGAACTCTTGGCGTATTTGTTGGGTGTAACAGCCTAATGTGCCAAATATGCTGTAACCTGGCAGATGTTTAATGTCCTCAAGTTGGCCTGGTGGTAGATATGTGTTCAAAAAAGCTTTGGCCAAGCCCTCGCTCACATATTTGTGTCTGGCGTCTTATTGGGGAAGAGGATGCTATAGACCTAAGCAATTATGCATTTTTATCCACCGTTGACACCAATTAGGTTTTAGACACTGACTTGGTCCTCCTGTGCTCTTGATAGTCCGGTGTTTGTGTTATGGTAGAAGGTAGATATATGTTTGAGGTTAATGGCTGAATAAAAACCTTCTATTTAGAAGAACTTCTGCAATAGGGTTTAGACTATGGTTTAGACAGTATGTAGTCCGCTGTATTATTTGTATGTGTGTTTAGAGGTTTCACAGTATGTTGACTTTGGTAAGTTAAATGGACAGTCTTATTATTGTGTGACATTATCTGTATGTTTTTTTAGTACTCTATGTATATCTTTATGTATGTACATATACATTCAACACTGTATGTGCATGTATGTATGATCTTATTGAAGCATTCTGTCCCTCTGTTAGTTGGATGTTAGCAAAAAGGTGCAGATTTCTTATGTTTCTTTGTCTGATAACTAATTCAAGTTAATGCAATCTTTATGTAAAGCTAACAGCAGATAATTGTCTATTTTCTCGCCAACAATCTCCATCACAATCACTTATCTGGAAACCTGCAGTCGTATTAATCGTTATTTTTCCGGAGAGAAGTGTCTCATGAATTTATCAGTAAACACACACTGGAGGCTAGGAAAGAACTATGCTAATGTTGCAAATGGTGTCCTGTGGATTCCAAAACGGAGCCGGATCAGGGATGGGGGGCTTTGGCACCCCGCCTGTTTTTGGATGCTACCATGGAAGCTTGGGGCTGCAATCCCATTGGTGACTGGGGATTATGTTGGGGATTTGTGTGCAGTGTGATGTTACAAAATAAAACTATAATTATCATATTATACTAGAATAATGAACTGAAACTTTACTTTGAACCCACAGGGTATTCCAAGAGTGGCTGGCAAACCCGAAACAGATGGGAAGAAAAAAACTGCAGGCAGTGACAGGAATATTTTTCCAGTAACTCAATAATCAGATCCGTTTTGCACCAGCCTGTGCAACCAGCACTCTGAGGGACTTACAGCCATCATTTCCTTCTAAAATACCTGCTAAGACATCCTCTTTCACTTACTATTAAGAAGGAATGGTTTCAAATTGTTTTAAATCATCTCAAGGGAAGAAATGGTATAAACTGGATGATTTGGTCTTTTTTGAAATGCAGTCAAAACAACAGCATCAGTTAAGTGCCTAGTTCTAGGATCTGTTAAGACTGTTTAGCTTGGAAGTCTATAAAAAAAGAAGACCAGAGTGTTTAAAGCTGGAATAGTCAGATAATATTAGGTCAGAGACAACGTTGCATGTCAAATACTTGTACTGTTATCTAATGCAATATTCTGAAAGGAACCCCAGCCACCAAATGCATTTTAAAGCAGCCCCATTATATTAGTATGTGGCCCCCCTTGCATGCCACCCATATGCATTTGCCTATTTCTCAACGGAATATCTCCTGCTGTCTGCACCCATGTGGGGTACACAACTCCAGTTAGCTCCAGTGCTGTTATATATATATATATATATATATATATATATATATATATATATATATATTATTAATAACATAAGTTATGGTGGGTAAAGGTGATGGAAAACCCTTCCACTTAAAATTAAGGGGGTAGTAGAAGCATTATTAAACACTCATCTACAGACACCAGGCACCAGGTTTTTCCCTCAGAAATCTCATGGTGTTGAGCTCTCCATCTCATGGACAGGCTATACAGGTCTTGTAAAGCAGGCAATTACTTTTAAGGGTTCCATGTATAAAGTGGATATAGAGGCAAAAGGTGATCATTGTTGACCTTATTTGCATGCGTCTACCCAGAATCCCTTGTGGTTGTGGCAGCACCATAAGATTTCTGAGGGAAAATACAAGCCTTCTGGCTTGTCTGGTGTCTGTAGGTGAGTATTTAATAAAATAATGGATCTCTTAGTGATCCATCAAATGACTGATGATGTGTAGAAAGTGGTCCTTTTTGTGTCTTATGTTCCCAGAACTGTTTACATTTTTGAGGAACTTCAGCTCTCACCTGAGTGCTGTCATTCTTGCCATCTCTAATGGATCAGAAGACAATTGCTGTCCCACAGGAAGACCAAGCTGGGCATTTAGGCAGAACAAACCATGTAAATGGATTAATGAGGCAAAACCATTGTGAACTTTTTGATTCCTTTGTCCTTGAGATTTAAAGTTAAGCATGCTGTAGAAGGGCTTTTCTCTTGGACTTTAGCTGACCTGACAAATGCCATCATGGCCAGATATTGTCATGACTTGCAACAATATTCAGTATTGTGTTTTTAGTCATCCTTCCTTCTTGAAAAATCTCCAATGTTCAGGCTGAGATGGTATTTTCTGCTCACCAAAGAACAATAGTGATTAATGTCCCTCTGGGAAACATTGCAGTATGTTTAAGTAAATATTTATCCAAAATATTGCATTGTGATTTTTGTCTATTTTACCTTTCTTAGGGTGTATTGACATAGGTCTGTGTTTTAACAAGTTTGATTTCAGATAAACTCCCATGAGTTCACAAGTTGGATTACAAATCAAATTAAAGTTCATTGAGGACAATGGCCAACGATGGCACACCAATGGTGACGTCTAGCTAGCTAAACCCTGGTGAGCCCCGTGAGCTATGAGATTCTTTTAAATTGTAGTTGGATATGTACAACGTTATAGAAAATACAGTATGCATTATTTTAATTACATATTTCGTAATGATGTAATTTCTTTATAAATTATATAAAGTTCACTTTATTATTATTTCATTCAAAGGTTCAGTGCTTCTTGTATTACCAACATTGCAACATCACCACCTTACTAGCATCCAGACCCACAGCTCTAGAATAGTCTGATATTCTTAACAATAGTAAGCTAGACTACACAGTTAAAGGAATTCTGGAAAGTAACTCATCATCAAATCATTTTGATTTCCAGGAATCAGTGAAGCACATTGTTACTTGATAGCAAACATGCTACTTCTATTTACGACCATTCATATGTCATTTAGCAGCCACCAAACTTAAAGTGACAGGGCCCCTTTTCTTCCTCAAGTCCGGCCTGCCGGAGAACATTTGTGTATAGAATGTAGGTTTTCAGAAGCACCCAGTGTTTCTCTCTCTTTATAAAGATAGGTTTAAGACTGAGCCAAAAGGCTGCGCATCCATGCTGTCAGCACGGTATCCTGCTAGGCAGGCTGTGGTATAAGCATTAAAAAGATAAGGCTTCTCAGCTCAAGATTGTTTCTTATAGAATATTGTTTCGAATGCTACATTTAGTTTTAAAAGTAGGTGGAACAACACATTCCCATCTGTTTATATTGGAGTACGACTTAGCTTCCCTTTTATTACTTAACACTGAATGGGTATAATACAAATTATACTCCAAATAAAGAAGCTTTTATCAGAACAATGCTTCAATCATAGATGAAAAGGCAGCATTCTTTTAAAAACAACTCACCTTTATACATTTTAGAGCAATTTTTAACAGTAACATATCTCTGCTGTGATTTTCATAGCATGACATTTGTAGCATCTCTTCAAATCTTCCCTTATCAGAAGCAACCACTATTCAGAACCGCATACTGTAGCTTCATTAGCAAGATGGTATAACACATGAGCAAACTTTTATTAGCTATATTGTTTTAATACTGGCTACAAAGTACTGGGCTTACAATGTATATGTTTCTACCAGCTGCCTATAAATGTCTTCTGTATGCAGTTATATAACTTATTGATGCATAACAACATTTTTGTAGCGTGATCAGTTATTGATTTTGCAGCATTTTACAACTATCTGACAAATGCAATATTCACATACATGACACATTATTTTGTATGACCTCGGTTGACATGATGTTCTTGATGTATACAATGTAATAATTACATTGTATACAAGAAACAAAAACTGTCTGCGCTTCTTACCCTAATAAAGTTGGCAAAAAATATATAAACATAATATAAACGAGAGGTTTTGGTTATATGAATTGGCCAAAGCATAATTAAGCTCACCCGCCACGTCAAGGCACACTCTCAATAGGGTGAGAACCTACTCTCACCTCCTACATAGTGGGCACACAAAGCAGTTTATACTGCTACCAAAACCTTATAAATGTATTGGGGGAGGTGCAATTCATATAACCAAAACCTCTCATTTATATTATGTTTATATATTTGTTGCCAACTTTATGAGGGTAAGAAGCGCAGACAGTTTTTGTTTCTTGTATACATTGTACAGCCAATACACTGTTTCTTGCAGCATGCTTACACCTGTTTGGTAGGCCTCGTATTACACATTTGTATTATTTGAGCCTGTGACTAGCTTAGCGCACCGACATTTTTTCTTTTCAATGTAATAATTACATTGTTCATGTTCATTAATACCACTATCTGTGTTTATCTATAACTGTATTCTCCATACACTTTATTAAGGAGTAAAATGACTGGGACCACAGATGAGCTACTAATATATTTGTTTTCCCATGTTCTTCATCATAGAAGGAGACATACTTCCTGTAAAGATGTGTTGGACCTCTAAGATTGTCAGTGTCATCTACCTGGAAATGTTTCTCATGAAAAAGATGAAATATGTATCATGGAACATCCACTGGTATTTTTAAATCAGGTTAAATGTTACATTATATTATTTATATAATGCCAGCAGATTCTGTAGGGCTATGAAAATAATTTTAAGATTGATAATAACATTAACACAAATTAAAACATACTGGTACAGAAGGAGAAGAGGGCCCTGCTTGTAATCTTACAATCTATTGTAGTTGTTAATCTGTAAAGTTTAAATATTAAATATATTTTTGTACTGGTGCAATAGTGTAACTTGATAGGTTGGCGTTGATGCTATGCCCAGGGCAAACTTCACACGTTACATCTAACAGAGGGAACAGAAATTGTTTTGTATGGGCATACTAGGGAATTATCAAGAATTTTACCAGGAGGCTTTCCAGGCTTAGGTAATTTTTTTTTTATAGTTTTACTATAATTAGGTATAGCAGAAAACCTTATAAACAGCTTACACTTTACCTAGGGAAACTTAGGACATGTTAAGCTATTCATAGGTACCTAGTTTAAGGCATAACAAGATAAATCACATGATGCGGTGATAATCCTACAAAAGCCCCACAAAGCATAATTTTATCCATTGTAATTCACCATTTAAAAGTAAAAATTGTTTCTAATAGATGTTGGTGCACATCCATGTTGATTGCACACACAGCTCATGTAGTTGATAGTAGACAATATAAGGCTTGGTCGCCATATATTGCATTATTACAGACATCCCAATCTGAAAAAAATCATTTCAGCATGGTGGCTTTACCGGACCCTGCCGCCACCAAACATGTATGATGGTCCTCCAGCCCTCAGTACCTGTGCCCTGGTCCTCCTCTGTGGTAGACATGCTCTGGAAAAACCTGGAGAGCTGGTCCTCCTCTGTGATAGATGGGCTCTGGAGACACCAGGAGAGATGTGCGTGTCCTGATTGGTCTCTCTTGTGCCGGCCTACCGAGAAAACTGATAGGTTAGAGATCAATCAGGATGTGCCACAGATGAGGACCAGAGCACAGAGCATTATGGTCATAATTGAACTCTCTCCCTCACTCACTCTATTTCCGCGATGTCTGTTTGCGGGTGTCAGGAAGTCACTATTAAAATGCGGAGGCTCCTGGGAACCTACGGGAGAGTTAGGATGTCTGTTATTGTGCTAAAGGAATATAAAAAATAGAAATTTCCTGATTTATTTTTTACACCAGTTGTTAAGGCTTACAACTCATAAGAAACCCATAAGAAAAAGGAAACCGAGAGGGATGGCTCCAGGGGAATAGCCTTGGAAAGTTGTCATGTATGAAATTGCTTACAAAGTCAATGATTGTGCCACCACTGACTATATGACAAGCCACAAGACACTTTGAAAGAGATATACAATACTAAGGCGCACATCTACTTCTTTCCCTGCTACACATTAGTGACACAGAACAAAGGACTATGCTTTACTAGCAGGGTTCCTGAAGTAGGTCTCAATCTGCGTCATTTCTTTTACTGCACAGGCGCTTAGTTACCATTTTATCAAACAAGAAACATTGCATACAGCAAACAAAAAGTTCTAATAAATATTATTTTAGTAAATAGCCTGTAAGCCACCTTAAACTTTCAGTGCTTTTAAAATTTGCCCAGAAATCTTTATAAGATTGTTTTGGTTTTAGGCTTAGTGATACACAGTATTTAAATACTTCTATTCACAAACGTATGCAGAAATAACTTATGAACCCGAAATTGTTCCATAATATGACTTGTTAATTGGTGTATAAATCTACTTGCGTATGTCAGATTACTCGTTTTCTACCATTTGAGAAGACAAAATAATAACATGACCTACATCTGTGTGTATTTCTTTCTACCACAATCCTCAGTTCAGAAGAGACTGGATGTGAGCCTTATTTACTAAATGCTAGGTATGCACCTTTTAGACTTTACAAGTAAATGGTTTATTAATGAACATTGCTTTATAACCAAGCCTTAAGTATATTGTTTATTAAAATGCTGTTTGAAACAAGAATGAAGTAGCATATATTAAATCTTTTGTATTCGTGTCAAATTAACTGCTCTAATTATACCCTTCTTTTTCTTGGTAATTTCTCCAGATATTCATTGTCACTCACACAAGATATGTAACATACTTATCTAGTCAAATCTCACTCGTGCAATCTTGTTAAAATAGCCCAGTCAATAAAATGTTAATAGTACATGACTACTTTAAACCATAAACCATAAATATGACTATTAAATGTACTTTTCAAAACAAAATAAAGTATTGAAAGGATGTATGTAGTCCAAAATCTTTGTCAATAAATTGTGAATTTTTAGACCCCTATGGATTCTTTATTCACTAAATACAGAATGTAAGAATTTTAAAGCCGTTCCAAACAATCTTTAAAATAACCGTTACAAAGGCGTTATATTGTTCAGAAATCAGAATGTCGTGTGGAATATTTCTCTTTGGCAGCCAATATCTCCCAGGCCAGTAGCCATGCGAGGAACAACTTGTGTAGATGCATGTTTTGATTTGGAAAAGGGTTCAGATAATTTTTATGGAAGATTATATTCCCTATAGAAATACAAAACTAGGTCTGCTAGATCCTAAGGTACCTCACTACCTGAACCGATAGCTGAAGACAGCTTCTACGACATTTCTCTGAAGTCCGATCACACCAAGTAATGTGTTTGCATACAGTTTGTCCTGCTTACATATTTTCAACACATCTCATAAACACCTGCACCTACATTTCAGAAGCTGTAACACCAGTCACCTTTTAATGATCCTGTACATTGACTCTCTTGGGCCGCAACTCTCCTCCAGGTATCCATGTCTTTATTCACTGGATGAGTAGAAGTCTGTAAGATATAACAGGTCACAATGGTTGACAGATTTGTCTTCTGTACAAATGTAAAATATTTCATATTTTTTAAAAAAGAAAAAAAAATCTTATCAATTAAAACAATATGATACAATGTTCTTATTTTTAAACAAAGAAGGTTTGCACTATATGTTTATTAATTGTGTCGAAACAATCAGAATTCTGAAACCAATGGTGCCATTCCAAACAAAGGAACATTAATTTATGGTTATGTATGCTTTTTTGGGCATGTGGGGACTGAAGACACAAACATTAACCCCTAAAATGCCACCATAAAGGCATTGAAGGGTTTAACAGTGCACGATCATTCTCATGGAGCGATTGGGCAGCAGGGGAGGTTCGGGGCTGGTCACAGGCAGCCTGTTACACTGGGCTTCTGCAAGTAGTGTTGCGCTCAGGAGTTCCAGTTACATTTTAATGTATATATACATCTGCATGGTCTTCAGGCAGGTCACACCTCGATATCCAGCACGCTGCATTTAGCCCTCTGGCCACATGTTGGACTCCCCTTTTTATAGCGAAAACCCACACAGAATTAGTCTCAAAAGTAGCCTCAATACACCATGACAATCAATATGCCTTGAGTACTTCATTACACCATGTGTTGTATGATGAACATTAGCAGATACATTTTAAAAAGTGTCCATTACAGCAAAACTAACCCTATGCCTTGGATGGCTACCACTCAAGAGAAAGAGAGCAAGAGAATTGTGTACAGTCTGAAAAGAACAAGCCTTTCATGAAGGTCTATAAAATCTCGGGGAGGGGGGGGAGGAGGACAGTGGCCGCAAATCTCGGGGGGGGGGGGGGACAGTGGCCGCAAATCTCGGGGGGGGGAGGACGACAGTGGCAGCATATCTCGGGGGGGAGGAGGACAGTGGCAGCATATCTCGTGGGGGGACAGAGTGGCAGCATGTTTTTTTTGGTGCTTTTTTAAAGAAAAAAACTTTTTCTTTAAAAAAGCACCAAACTTTTAGGGTGCGGCCTATATACGGGGGCGGCCTATATCCGAGCCAATACGGTATTTTGACGGAAAGAGGCAATGTGGCACTGATATGGTAAGAGGGAATATATGGCTGGAGGTTGGGGTTGCTTGGGGTATTTAAAGGAAACTGTAAGCAGAGGCTTGCCAAGAGCGCAATTAAAAGACAACCCTGAAATTCCAGGGTGTACATGGGGAAATATACTAGCTGACGATCATGAGAGCTAGAGAGCTGGAGACAGTCAGACAGATGTCCACTGACTCAATGGGGTAATATTTACAGAACTCACTTGCATACCCTTCTCATCCACTTGTAAGAATTGTGATGTACACTGACGGGGCGCATTTGGGTTGCTTATTTTGCTGCTCAGCCAATGGACCAAACAAATAAATGGATCATCTTTTAAATTTACACCTTTTGATTACTTATCTTTCTGGCAGTATATATGAATCAGTTTATCAAGATAATAAAACAATCATGTGATGTATAATTAATACATATCTGGATTTGTTATAGCAAGCATCTGAATTGGTGATTGATTCAGTGTTCATATTTCACAATCATGCAATCTAAGCTTGTACAACTGAAGGTGCTAAGCATCGTCAAAATAAACACGCAACGTGATTGTCTCTGCCTAGCACCAACCCTATTAGTAAGATGTCTTCTTCACACAAGACTCAATGGTGATGCCATTAACTAAGACATATTAGACTATAGGTCCTCTCATTTGTAATAGTGTATACACATAAAATAAATACTATATTCCATAGTCCACAAAGAACCTGGACTGCAAGCAGTGCCCATATTTTAAGTACATAAGATGATACCACCTGACTGCATCTGTTTTAATTTCATGGAACTTGTCAAGATGCCATCATCATGTCATAAGTTCCACCAGAGGGAGCTCCTGCAATAGAAACATGTAATAAAATAAAGGACCAGTGAAAAGGCATTTCTGAATTCTAAATATACATCTATAACAAAACCATTTAGAAATAATTTACACATACACACATTGCTTTAATAGAAAATCATGTACAAGATTTTTTGATGCATTGTCATGGTGTGTGGAAATGATACACTTCCTCACTTGAGTTCTAATCTTTCTCCACTGCAAACTTGTAATATGATACTAATCGTTAGGTAAGCAGTTACCTTACTGCTTGCAAAAAGCACCAAGGAAATGATTAGGAATGAACATCTACCATGACCTCAGACACATGAAAGTAAGATCTTTTGCAACTATGGGTACAAGGAGAATCATATACAGGTAGGGGATATTTTTAAACTTCCTGGCACAAATCCTATAGCAGGCCTCAAGAATAAAATGTGTGTGTGTGTGTGTGTGTGTGTGTGTGTGTGTGTGTGTGCGCGCGCGCGCGCGCGCAGAGGAGGCATTGATTGGCTGTTGGCATTGCTAGGAAAACGGATTCAGCGACATCAGCTTGGCTCCGCAGTAGAGACTTTGAAAAAGTAGTGTGTAGTCTGCTTTACAGGAAATCTAGTTGAGTGAATGCCATTTGTAGTGAAATCTAATATTATTCTCTGTGTATCCTTATTGGGATATACTACTCTTGAAGATAAAAAGAGCATAACTGAAATATCTCACTTCAAAGTTAAATTAGGATTACAACCATGCTTGTGTTTGGTATACCATTGAAAAGTTTCTTTTGTTCAAGCACTAGAACAGAATTTGCAGTAATGGCTGAGCAGTTATTGCATTATAATAAGTAGAAAATACATATTACTTCAATTTAGAAGGGATTATCCAGCTATAAATGTATCACTAATTAAACTTGTAATACACTATCTAATTTTGAGTTGTGGAAACAAAGAAAAAAGGCTTTATTGTAGTTATACTCTTAAAAAGTATGCATTAAACATAATGTGCATTGAATGGAATGTAATGTAAATGTGCATTAAATGTAATGGGTATACATTTTATGAAAGTTTATCAATGAAATAGTTCAATTACAAAAATTAACAAAAATGAAAGCAATATTAGGAATAGTTGTAAAAATTACATTTACAAGTACAACCTACTAGTTTGCTAAAATTGTGATTTCCTATTAACCAAGAAGAATGGATGATATGATTGAAATGCAACCAGCCAAATCAGAATATATTGTTTGTTTTATTTATTTATAGAATATAGCATTTGTATGGGAGATAAATTGATAATTTCTAGTGAAGGTACCTTTTCGCTTTATTGTGAAAAGCTACAAGTCTGCATCCATCCCTGATAATTAGCATTCGTTCCCTGCTCATCTGTTTCAGCTGCAAATGGGAGGGAGGGGGCTAAATTTCTACCCAGATTCACTCACACTTACTCTCTCACACTCTCATTCACCCTCACTCTCTCTCAATTTGCATTTTTTATTTATAAAGCGCCGGCAGATTATGCAGTGCTGTTACAGTCAGTAGAACAATTTTACATACACATACAATAACAAACTGGTGCAAAGGAGAAGAGGACCCTGCTCTTTTGTGAGCTTACACTCTAGTCGGTAGTTGGGGAAGTGAGACAATAGGAGAGGACTGCTTGGAAGGGGATGTGTTGATCTGGTTGCGAGGATGTGTTGTAGCCGCTTTCTGCTGTGGTACCTGGTATGTCGTTTCCCTCCAGTGTAACCAGTGTAGCTTAAATAGCCACTTATGATGAGGCCACTGGGGGTAAGGCCACAGCAGCTATGTTTCCAAGTGAGGCCTGGGAATTTATAGGGCTGCCCCACAAGTGGTCAGATAGGGTAATTGCATACAGGAGGCAGATGTTTCATACCTTGGCTAACAAATGCAATTAAGATAGACTAGAGGGCACCAAAATGTAACCATTTGAGAGCAGCAGGGCATGGAGACATGCAGGATACAGACATACTGGGTGAAAAACAGGGGTAACAGCAGATGAGGGTTTCAAATGAAATATGTGATATTCATACTGGGTGGAAAACAGGGGTAACAGCAGGAGATGAGGGGTTCAAATGAAATATGTGATATTCATGCCGGCATACTGGGTGGAAAACAGGGGTTACAGCAGAAGATGAGGGGTTCAAATAAAATATTTGATATTCATACCAGGTGGAAAACAGGGGTAACAGCAGGAGGTGAGGTTCAAATGAAATATGTGATATTCATATTTCCACTTCTGCCAACCACTTTTCCTTCTGCATCTTCTTCATCTACTGTCTTCAATCCTTAATCTGCTATCTTCTTCCTTTGCGGACATAATCAGGTGGCAGCTTCCTTCAAAATGGCGGCAAACACCATAATTTTGCCTACTGAACTGAGGGCAATATGGCAGCTCTTGCAGTGATGTCCTATTCCCAAATTGAACAATGTCACTGCAGCAGCGCCATTTTGGTGGAAGTTGTTGCGGGGTTATGTTGGCAGGGAAGCAGACGAAGAAAGAAGATAGTAGATCAAGGATTGAAGATTGAAGGCAGAATAGAGAAGAGAAGGAAAAAAATAGAAGATGAAGAAGAAGATGCGGCAGTAGATGTGGAAGCAGAAATGGTCCTCAGAAGTGGAAGTTGTCGGCTATGGAAACACTTAGAGAGTGTGAGAGAGTGAACAAGAATGAGCATATGAGAGAGTGATTAAGAGAGCTAGTGAATGAGGACCAATGGATTTCAGATGAAAATTCTAAACTTTTTGCTTTTTTTCGTCCAATTCGTACGAATCACTGAACTTACCAAAATTCTGTAAATTTGAAATTTCGTACAAATCTGAATGCACAAGTCTAATTAGTATCAATATGGTTGGCTAGAACATATATTTCAACTTCAAAATTAAGCAAATATGATCAACCAAGGGAAAAACAGTTGTTTCCCCTTAATGCAATATTTAGATAATTCTTTAGATTTTTATATGTTACTGCCAAGGTCCCATTTACATCTCAGTTTCTCCAAAACAAAAATACTCCTGGTTTAATCCATCCTTCGATATATATATTTGAATTATTACTACCACATTAGTTTAAACCCCACTGAGACTCTAATGCAATCTACAGAGCTCTTTGGGACCACTGATAAACCTATGTGGTAGGTGTGGTGCACAGAAGTCTGGTAAGCACACACCTAATAAGCATATTAATATAGCATTTGGTTCTTCCATTTTCAACCCCAACTGATATAAATTCCACAAAAAAACAATCTTATGTTATATTGAGGAGTTTATAAACATAACAGCAAAATTACATTCATTGAAACAGCTTTCTGAACATATTTCACAGACTTTCTCTTTAAATTTAATTCTGTAACTAGGCAATTAACAGACATAACTGATAACATCAACCTGGTTTTATAGCGACAATGGTTTCTCTTAGAACAACGTTTATTGTAATCTGCCACCAATGAAATATTTAAGGCAATTAGTTATAAACGTGGTGAATTGAGACTTTACATGGATTTATATCCTTTGATAGTGTGTATAGCACGACTTTATACAGATAAGGCCATCCTCTGTTTCCCTTCCCTTATCTTATTGATTTTCCACTTAAGACAAAGAGTTCCAAAACACAAGAAGCATTTGACAAACAACCACTCTTTCCAGAAACTCAAAGAAATGCTTTTGCCATTTACTTCCAGAAAAACAAATGTTTCCACAACATCGTTCAATTAGGTATATTTGACTTTAAGACGTATTCTTTAATAAGAGTATGTACTTCATTTCAGGTATTCAAGAAGTAATATCCTGCATATGCAAGAGTCTGATCAAAATTCAGTAAATTTGCAATTAAAACATTGAGTAGAAAACATTCTAAATACAACCATGTTATTATTACTATTATTATTATATTATTATCATTATTTTATTATTATTTTTTAGTAGTAGTAGTAGTAATAGTAGTAGTAGTGGTATTGTACTATTCTGTTTTGCAAATGTCATCTAGAAAACCTGAAAGCGTAACACATAGAGGGTTGCCTTTTTTACTACTCCCATTAAGAAAGCAGATGTACTCAAATTAACTTGGATTACCTTTGATGTTTAATACAGAATTAATTATAACATTTTTAGCCTCCAAGCCTTTTTTAATGCATAGTCTAAAAATATATTACACTATGTAACAAGAACTAATAAGAACATTGTCAATGTGTTCAGTTGCCAATACAATGCATAAAAAATACATAATGGCAGAAAAATTGAAAGGGGTTTACAAAACCGCTGTACTATGTCTCAAACCAGCGTAGAGAGAACAAGGAGCACAATCAAACCAAAAATATTCTACTTTTGCTGCTTGGAACACAACATGCCAAACTTCTCTTTCTATGCTTATACAGTAAGACCGCAAGAGGGTTTTGCTGATTTTATGTATATCCATATCCCTACATATTAGGGCCATAAAGCTAGTTATGTTTTGTATTTTGTAAGCAGGTTGCCTTGCTTGCTGAACCAGAATAAGAGAAATCACCAAGATGGTTGTGTCCAATGGCAGTTCTAGGTTTTTGTGGGTTCTTTGGAAAAAAAAAACTCTTAGGGCCCTATATTTAAAACAAATAATTAAAAATGGTAGTGTATAAATAATGAACTTTGTATTTATATTCACAAATTATTTTTTAAGAAAACGAAAATAAACTTTGAGCAATCTCTGTGACACATGATATCTGTTTGTCATCCTGTAAGGAGCTCTTCAGACCATTGCAAGCCCCAAGGAGCTGCCTAATCTTTTGATATGGCACAACCAATTGTGACAAAATCTTTACATCCTAGGGGATACATCAACCATAATCAGGAGATCATGGTGCTAAACTCAAAGGGTATTTAGTGTATATTTAATTTGCTTGGAATGTATCCAATATTATGTATTATAACACATTAATGTAATCTTAGACCACACAAGCAATATGTAAGTTTTTTAAGCAAATAAAATATATTTTAATGTCATTACATATATTTTGTGATAACTCATTTGTGCATTGGGTAAATATACATATAATAAAGAGAGATTAAATGCATTAAATTAAAACATGTATCTGAACACGACAGACATCAAGAACTAGATGTGAATACCATTCAAATTACTTGGAGTTTACATGCTTTCATTTTGTCCTTGGACTACAAATGGCCACATTATTTAACTGTTATTTGCATTCATATATTCAGTTCAATGTTAATAACATAAAACTATTTTATTTACAAAGGGGCAAATTGCTTTTTTCCCAATAATAGAATATTTGTAATTTGTAGACCTCAAATCTTCCTTCCTGCCTTAATTATAAGCCAGCTAGTCCCATCCAATTAGTGGAAACATTGATGTAAGTATACAGTACCTTTTTTACATAGTCCATAGATTTTAAACATTTGTTTATATAATATACAGCATATCGTAAAAAGGTGCTCCATATATATCAATGACATGCCACCAAATGAAAAGCTGCATAAAATTGAAACTTCATACATAATCTCTATATATAAGGAAGGAACACTAAAGAAAAGAAAATGATAAAGAAAAGAAAAAAAACAGCTAAAACTTTATATTATTTTATCCACATTAAATAATAACCAAATGGGGATCCAGTTAACCACCACCTTTAGTCAAGTATATGTTGAAAAGTTTCATTTAAAAACCAAGACATTTTTAAAAGCAGTTGATGTAAACAGTTACATGTATTCTGACAGTTGCCATCATACCCCCTGGCTCAGGAATGCTTCGAAGAGCGAGTTTATTAGGGTTAGAAGAAACTGCACAGAACGCAATACATACAAGCCCAAAAAAGTAAAAAACTCTTTTATTGAAAAAACTACCACATGATACATTCAGATCACATGAAGGAGGAAGTGGCCTTGAAAGAACACAAATATATCTTATATCCTAAACGGGGGGGGTGACACAAGTTTTTAAGAATATCCCTCTTAAATTATAATGGACAATTAAAAATAAATGTAAATTGACATTGGCATCTTTTTAGAAAAGGGTGTATAATAGAAAACATTGTATGGTTGAGGAGGGGGCAGAAAAGCAGCTACCTCTGGACTCATGTAGAGTCAGCACGCAAGAGAGGAAAAACAATTACAGAAGGAAACCTCTAGGGAACCATGGCTTGAAGAACTGTCCTTCCCTTTGGACACTAAGATATTAACTCAGACTACATTTAAAGGAACATATAACAAAAAAGGGCCACAATCTTCATAGTTTAGAAAAGAATATGATTTAAGTGAGATCTTGGAAAAAGCCCTTTGGAGGGGCACTCAAAATAAAGGACACATTGTTAAAAAACTATCTAGGGGAAAAGACAATATAATAATAAAGATAATTTCCTACTGGGTAAAAATGTTTAGTTTTTTAACGTGGTTACTGTTTGGCCTGCATGACAAAAAAACAGAATTTAGGTTGAACATTACAAAAGTGAAATACAACATTAAAGAATAGATTACATGTCATTCTAAGAATGTCATATATATGTTATCTTGCCCTCATGGGCTACAATATGTGGAACGCACAATCAGATCACTACATTTTAGGGTAGAAGATCACTTATATCTGTAGTGCGTATGCACACTTTTCTTTATGTCACAGTCAAGACCTCAAAGTCATAAAGTTTGTAAGAATAGTGCAGGTAAATATGTTTAGGAGAGGAGAAGATTTTATTAAGAAATTGGGACAACAGGAGATGCAGATGGATATTTAATGTAAAGACATTAATGCCTTATGGGTTAAAAAATTATTTTGAACTACATCATTTTATTTACATTCATATGTATTTAAATTATTTTGAGCTTCTGCTTTTTATTGCTTTCTTGTTTTAAGGAATACTCAGAATATTATCTTTATACATACATTTTTTACTTTTAAAAAAAAATAATTTCTTATTAAAGAAATAATTTCCAATTTTCAATCTTTTGGTTTGGTAGCGCGGCAGCGGACCAAACTTACAGCCAGTGGACTTCAAATTCTGCAACATACCTTATATAAGAATGGATATTTGTTTTTGATACTAAAGTTTTAATATTCTGTTTTAATATTCTCATGTGTCTACATATGGGCACATAGAACTTATATAGAGCCTTAATTCTATTAACATTCCTTTAACAGACGTTCTCAATACACACAGAACCCAACCCCAAATCCCATCAGCTCGGGGAGCACACAGGCGATGGATAAGGTGAGGGGATTAAGGGATACAATGGTTTTTCCCCGCCTGTGTTATCCCCCCTGTAGTGAGGCTGCTGTCCAGGGCTATGCTGGTCAATTAAGAGCTCTAGCTAGATTGTCCCTTCGAAAGGCTGGAGCTGCAGCCACATTCAGTCTTTGGGGCCAGTTATAAAATTAAACACTTTATAAAATCTTACCGGGTCATAGTATCAGAAACTAGACACAAAAGTACTCCACGACTCGGCTAAGAGTTCCACCAAAATATTAGCCTGTTAACATGGCCCTGTGACTCTGGCCCTGTCACAAATTATACTTGTATTTGTTATTTGGGCTGAACATTTCTCACACCCTCGTGAAACAGAGCTAAATTTGTTTTTTTGCAAATGTAATATTTATAGCAGACTTTAACCAGATGCTTTTATTGTAAACCTGTTTATAAACTCAGTAAAGACATCAATATACCATTACTTAAATGCATCTTCTTTTAATAGGTCATTAGCATGAAATGCGGTGACTATATTATACGCTTCAGTTGGTTAATAATTAGAATAACAATAATAACAGGTTTTTTGTTTAATGGTGTTATTAATGAGATTTTTATGAAAGGCAGATTTCTTCGGTATAATTATGAAAATTGATCTTTTACATTTACCTTATTCTTTGAAATCAGATAAGTGATTTAACTACATGTATTATTTCTAATAAATATTCAAGAGTGCATTTAAACAAGGCTTCACATTCTACGTTCCCTCATATTCCACCCATTTCAATAAATGTGTAATTACCCAACTTTTTTAATGCTAGTTTAGATTAGCTGTCTAACCTGCAGTGTAGCTGTTTGGTGTTTGCATTTTTAATGCATTTCAGTGAAGCACTAATTTTTGACTCACTTGAAGTCAGCTTCAAATAATTCCGTAATAAACTGTCAGAAATAAAACAATGTTTAGCTCCCCCAACAGGAGTATAGTATAATGAAACGTGTCTTAGTTAATTTCTAAAACCTGGACACAACTATTGCTAGATTCCACATTATAAATTTAACACAAATGGCCACACAAAAGACCTCTGCGACCCCTTCTTCCTATCACCTCGTACTGGTTCAAAATAGTTTAGAAAGGGCCCTTCCAACTTGGACCGCACTGATCTAGGTCTGAAGGGCCCTTTCTAAACTATTTTGAACCAACAGGGGAGACAGGGAGGCTCCTCGCACACAGAGGAAAAGCTGCAGGAGCAGTGAGGTAAACGGGTGGGAGGTGAGATATGTGTACATATGTTTGTATATATGAATGTATGGATGTAAGCATGCTTGTGTGTGTGTGAGCATACATTTGTATGTATGTGTGAGCATGCGTGTGTGAAAGAGCTTGGATGTTGTTATAAAGGGGTCAGTGTTTTATGATTCTTACTGACAGTATTGAATAATATTTACAGGATGTATATATTTATATATATATATATATATATATATATATATAAATATTTATATATATATATACTGTATATATATATATATATATATATATATATACTGCCATCAATAACCACTATTAACTATTGAGTGTAAAGTCAGAGTCCACACTCCTTGTTTTCTGCAATTAACAATATTTAGAGAGGCTAAACAAACTAACAATATATATACAATATATACAAGTATATGCTGTTACCAAACTATCTATTCATTGACTGAATGGAAATGAAAAAGAAACAGCAGTACAAGACCGTAAACATGTGATACACGTGTTCAGAGAGAGAGAGAGAGAGAGAGAGAGAGAGAGAGAGAGAGAGAGAGAGAGAGAGAGAGGCAGTTAGTAGGACTTTAAAAACACAATAAGCTCCCTCCTTCTGCTGGACACTCCCCCGGTAACCTGTCTTCTCCAGTGACCCTTAGAGACCAAATTGATAGAAAGGGAAAGGGCATTGCACTGGGGGGAGGACTGGAAGGTGACCAAAGGCCTTAACTGATTTGCCATGTGCTCTGCAGCGAAGAAACTCCATTAATGTTTGAGAACATTTTAAGGCCTTGTATAGAAATGCAGTGCCCTTTGGATCTTTGCATCAGAACACTGAGCATGGATGTGTAATTGTGTGTGTGTATGAGCATGGATGTGTACTTGTGTACGTGGGGTGATATGGAGTGTGGAGTGAGTATGAGTAGGTGTGTGTAATTTGTGTGTGTTTAAATATGTTGTATGTTGGAGGGAGGGCAAGAGACAAAGAAGGTACAGACCATTTGTGTGGGGGGTAATGATGGCACAGACTAGCTGTTGAAGTTAGGGGGCCCAGGGCCCAGTGGTTTCTAGTTACGCCCCTGCATATGGCAAGTTGGAAGTCACCAATGCAAATAAATAGGTTTTGTTTTTGTATAGTCTTCCTAAAAATAATAAATACAATCAGGGATTACAGAATGTCTCAGTATATATATTTCTTTAGTTGCTTGCATTATCTAAATAGACAACACTGTTTTGGATGGAAAAATGTGTGTGGCTTACTGTTTAGTCAGATATGCCCATTTTCTGACCTCTATTTTTAGGAATAAAATTGTGACCTATAGTATGTTTGTCTTCCTGTCTTCTGCTTTTCACAAGATGTCAAGTTTTGAAATAATTAGCAAATGAGAAAATGGCAATAAATCTAAACTATTGCACTCCTCCTGATCCTTTTTTTCAGCAAAGGATATTGCTGCTCTAAATACATTGCTGCCACTAGATAATTATAACCTCTGCTGGGAACGTGGTGGACAATACTACAGTAGAGTATTAACAAAACCTACAGGTTCTAAAAACATTTAACAAGCACTACAAATTAATGTCTATCCTGTGAATGCACTTCTCTTCTTAGTGCCTAAGACATTGTTATTGCTTCTTCTGGGTTAATAATATGTTATATTTGTTATATTTATGAGATCTTATATATTAGTAAGATAGTCATAACATCAAATGATCAAAGAAGGACACTTTTTTAGGGAATTACATTAATGGAATGACAAGGGGAAAAAGCTCTATTGAGACCTGATCTCTTCTCTGGCAGCTAGTGGGTGTCTGCAACCTCTACTTCTGCCGGGGCTTCTATGACATCACATGAGCTTCCGGTGCCCCACTAGCTTTAAAGGGCTTGATGGAGGCAGGGTGGCATATAAGGGGTTAAAAGAAATATCAGGAAGGCAGAGTGACAAATAGAGGGTTAAAATGAATATCAGAGTGGCAGAGTGGCAAATAGAGGGTTAAAAGGAATATCTGGAAGGCAGAGTCCCAAATAGGGGGTATAAGGCATTTCTGGGGGGCAGAGTGGCATTTAAGGGGGAGTAAGGCATATCTAGGTTGGCAAATAAAAGGAAATAATAATAGAAAAAATTGTATAACAATATTAGTAGTAACTAACAGACCAACATGTACCTGTGCAACATGAGAACTCTAGTTTACAATTTGGCTGGCTGAATATTATTGTAAATGCATTCAACAAAAGTTAGTGTTTGTACTGTAGACTTAGCATAGACTCCCCCAAAGCTCAATCTACAATTATTAGCTACTATTCCCATAATAATCAACTAGCAATGTTGCTTGCTCAACATCATGGGAGTTGCAGTTCAGAAAAGTTAATATTGTGTAGTGTAGATCTGTGATGCACAGCAAACATACTAATGTATTACAAAAATAGGGTAGGAAAGGGGACATAAAGGCTTAGAACAAAAATAGGACCCTTGGTGTTTTTCTGTTCTTTATGTCTAGTTAACTTATTTTAAAAAGCCTGCTAGTCCTCCCTCCCCTGCTCCTGCTCCTGCTCCATTGCGCCTCTTGGAATTTCCAGGTGGGGGAGACTCTTGCCCCCTCCATTCAGATGCCCACAATCCTTGGCCTCATCTTAAATTCATGATAGCCATATGCCTATCCCATGCATGTTTAAAGTCCCTCCTTGTATGAGCCCTTACCACTTCTTAAGGGATGCTGTTCTATTTATCTACATGGATTCCTTAGGTTCCTGCTACTTTTTGCTGCACCATACTAGCCACTATTTCAAATGTTTATTCTGTATAAAGTATTTGCTTTGATGCTTTCAGCTAGGGTATACAGTAACTATGTCCACGTATAATGGATGAGGCTCATTACATTTATACACATACAATTATTCATCCAGGGGTGAAGAACTGGAATTGGCCAAAAGTCCTATTCAAGTCAAAGAGACTTTTTCAGTCAATAATTTATTTTTCAACCCTTTTTGTTACAGTGGATCTACCAAGTGACATAACTCTCTTTAAACAAAACAAAATATATATTGCTACCACCGTTAATCTATCTCTTAAGATGCTCCTGTCTTATGTTTAAAAAAATATAAAAGAAGTTTAAATAAAACAACTCTTGAACACAAAAGGTACATAAAAGCAATGAACCAAACAGTTGTATTGCTGTTGTCATTTTCATTATGTACATAATAGCTTTCATACATTTAAACATATCACAAAATAAGGCTATAAGGTAAAAGGCAGAGAATTATAATAATATTTTAAGGGGGAATCAATCATTCTTGTTAAGTATCTTACAATGCACAGTGACCATTTATACATTAGTATCTGGCAGTTGTGCTAATGGGCAGCATCGTGGGCAGTGTGGCTATTTATGTCCCCTCTCATTTTAAATCTCAAATTCACAATTTCTGGAAAATACCTAGAGTCCAAAATATCCAGTTGGTGAGCAAGGCTACACAGAGATTCTGAAGTGCTGTCACTTCTCATAATTCCATGTACAGAATGGGAGCAGAATTACGTGTATATACGTGGTACTGTATTTCCATGTGTACATTTGTTAAATTAAGTATATAATTCTCTGTAAAAAATGTTTACAGTTAATTTGTGAATATTTCCCAAAATGTTTCAATACTAAAGTTTTACAAATCACTATCATGAGGTGAGGCGGAAGTGGGAGCCATTGGTGTGCATGTCCATGGAGATGACACATATACTACTATGTGGCAAACACTAAATGCACGGTGAGAACCACAACTCGTTTAATCCATATGCCAGGATATTGGAACAACATAAATAAGCCATGGCATCATAAAAATATAATTATAAAAATAAAGATAGTATAAATAAATAAAAAATCCAATCTCACTTGTTAGAGCTAGCAGTAAAATACACCTTTCCATTCTCTTTCTCTCCACACCACATCCCTAGTGCCAGGCATTGTGCTATGGCGGTGGGAAGGAAACTGTGAATGAGTGTCTGAACTCGCATTGGGGTATTTAAAACACTGCCTGGGTCGCCAGGTAGTAAGATCAGCTTTGCTTCACATTCCAGGTAAAATTCAACAGAACCCAGAGAGTTAATGAAAAAGGAAATGCTGCTTCCAGGGACAACTGGGTCTCTAGAAAAATGTAATATCAGCATGAATACATTTAGTATCGTAGTAGTTTGTACCAATGTCCTGGACAAATAACGTCAGCAGACTTGCTTAACTTGTGGCAGCATGAGAGTAATTTCATTTTATGAAATTTAATTTCAAAATTGCACATAAATTGTTGAATTGCATTTCAGTTACATTTCGATTTAGCCATGTGTAATTATCCTAATTTACAATCTTTTAATCTAATTATTCTAATGTGCTATTATATGGTGACTGTGAGGTGTAGGCTCTATATATTATAAAGGCCGACATTACTAACGAGTGTCAGCAATTTTCATGACAGTAATCGTTCAATGTTATTTTAGAATTACACATCTTATTTCACAAAACCTTCCGACTACATTTATTCCACAATTCCTAGCTAGCTATATGTAAATATTATGCTCTAGTTAAAATACCAGTACAGTGTAGTAATCTGTAATCTAATTCAATGCACAATTGCTGTTTGTTTATTAATAAATAAACAGTGAGAAATCGAGAAATAGAAATCTTCCCCACTCCTTGGATAATTCACTTATATCAATCTGTATTACACACTTTAACATCACTAATAAATAAAAATATCATCAAATATAAGTTCTTAAAATATTGTTGTCCATCCGTAACGTAATCATCACATTTAGATTTATTATCAGTATTATTATTTGATTCATACTAAATAATATGTACATTTCAAACATGAAGCATAAGTCATATAGTTAATTCTGTTTCTTTGTAACATGTTTATCCTTTATGAAGATATAGTTCCTTGAGTAATTTTACAGAGCTAATTTGTGTGCATTTCTTTAATGAAAGTCAGGACGACTATGATTGCAATCAAGACCTCTCCTCTGCACACATACCAAGGCCAGTGTGTTGGGAGAGACTTGGCATGCTTGTGGATCAACAGCCAACCCATTCATAATTAACAATCATCTTGTGTATGAATTGGGGGACTAACGGCAAACAAAAAAGCCACTGGAAAAATGCATAAAATGATAAACATCAACATGTACATATTATGTTGAATACAATGGAAAACTGCTCATAATCCAGAGACTGACAAAGTTCAAGGTTTCCAAAGGCTTTCTCTGAACATGTTTCTTTGGTGTAATTATTGAGGGTTCAGGGGAAACCAGGTTTAGAGTGCTATAAAAAGCAACACAATGAACTTGACAGACAGCCAGATTTCTGTTCTCAGCCAGGTTAGGGTTACTATAATCTCATTATTATGCTTGAAAGACGACAAGTAATAGAATCTCAGGTAGATGTTCTATCTTTACTCAGCCGCATCTTGTCTTTTATGCCGATTTCCCTTGATTACATGAACTAGAGGAGCTCAGTTTTCACCCACTTATCCTACAGAAATAATCATCTGATCAGCTGTACGAGGTTCTCACTGCAGTCAACGGTTTTAATGGGTCAAGCGGTAAATTAACCCTTTACACAATAGCCTCAGGATGACTAACTCCTCATCAAGCAATTTACCTCTCGCAGATTGTTAACTTCCAATAAAGAAAGACTGGTTCAATGTTGTATTCTCTGCCCCCTTGTCTCTCTCTTATGCAAATATGATAACAAACAATGTATTTTTTTGGAGGAGGTTAGCCTGAAATACACTCTCAAAGTAATAGACTCAGATATGTAAATGTAGACACTTTTGTAAAAAGGAAAATACTTTATGTATTAACATGTTAAATATTTCTATGTATTTGACTTAAGCATTTTATGAATAATCTTAAAGATTAATGGTAAATAATAGATAATTATTAAAATGACATTTGTTCTTTGATGTTGCTGTGTTTTTGTTATCGGTTTTATTTATAGATTTTAATTTTTTAAGACCTGACTGCTTAGGCCCAGATGCTCCAGAAGGACCAATCCAACACCTGGGCAAATTATAAAACGGTACATATACACTATATATATATATATATATATATATATATATATATATACACACACACACACACACACACACACGTGCATTTTTAACTACATAATATGCACTTATCTCTTTGAAGTTAGCCCCTGCTGACAATATATATAAATATTAGACCCTGCTGCCGATATATAGAAATATTACACCCTGCTTCTGATATATATTAATATTAACCCCTGCTGGGGATATATGTTGATATTAGCCCCTGCTGCGGATATATACTTATATTATACCCTGCTGCTGATATACATAAAAATTATACCCTGCTGCTGATATATATAAATATTTGACCCTGCTACCAGTATATATTAATATTAGCACCTACTGCCAATATATATAATTAGCCCCTGCAGCCAATATATATTAATATTAACCCCTGCTGCCGATATATATATAAATACTAGACCCTGCTGCCAATATATGTTAATATTAGCTCCTGCTGCCAATATATGTTAATATTAGCTCCTGCTGCCAATATATATTAGCCCCTGCTGCCGATATATATTAATATTAGCCCCTGCTGCTGGTATATATTAATAATGGACCCTGCTGCCAATATATATTAATATTAGACCCTGCTGCCGATATATATAGTATTGGTCCCTGCTTCCTATATATATTAATATTAGCCCCTGCAGCCAATATATATATTAATATTAGACCCTGTTGCCAATATATAAATATTAGCCCCTGCTGCCAAAACATATATAAATATTTGCCCCTGCTGCCAATATATTTTATAGTGAAAAAATTGGACCCTATCCAAGCATTTCCTTGGGCCCCGCTCAACGCTTCCTTGCATGCAATCACTCCCTCCGCTACCACAACAAAAAAAAGAAATATTTCCCACACTGACTGCAGATCAGGGAAAGACCGTGAGAGTCAGTCCTGCACCGTGACATTGAGAGGTCCTCTCCCCTGTAATCATCCTCAGAGTCCCTTTATCCCCTCATTCACTAAACCATACCGCTCTTTTACTTACACCCTGTAGTTCAGGTATAGATCAAATAACACATGGAAACAGCACATGCAACTAAATGAGATATAAAAAAAACAACTTGTATTTGCAGGTATACATAAATAATGTATGGAAACATAGCATTGCAGTTATAAACCAACAGAACACACAAACCCAGCATTGCAGGTATAGATCAACTGGAAATCACATGTACACTCAGCACTGAAGGTATAGATCAAATAAACAACACATGGAAACAGCACTCCAGGTATTGCTCAACTGAATAAGACATACAAATCTTATATTTGCAGGTAAACATAAATAATGTATGGAAATATAGCCGATACAGATGAACAGAATGACACAAAACCCAGCTTTGCAGGTATATATCAATTGGAAATTACATATAAACTCTGCATTAAAGGTATAGATAAAACCCCCTAAATTACAGGCATAGATCACTGGTCACACACCCCAAAGCCAACCCTGGTGTCCACACTGCCCACATAAAACCCGACCAGCACACAAATTACATATTGTGTCAACTTTGTCCCCAAACAGCTGAACGTACGCCAAGTTTCCTCCACCTCTCCCTCCTAATCTATCCTATCTACCCCCTCTCCCTCCCAATCTATCCTATCTACCCCCTTTCCCTCCCAATCTATCCTATCTACCCCCTCTCCCTCCCTATCTACCACCTCTGCCTCCCTCTATACCTACTCTCCCTCCCAATCTATCCTATGTAGCCCCCTCTCCCTCCCAATCTATCCTATCTACCCCCTCTCCCTCCCAATCTATCCCATCTACCCCCATCTCCCTCCCTATCTATCATGTCTATCCCATCTACCCCCTCTCCCTCCCAATCTATCCTATCTATCCCCTCTCCCTCCCAATCTATACCTATCTACCCCTTCTCACTTCCTATCTACCTCTTCTGACTCTCTAACCCCCTCCTAACTTTCTACCCCCCTTTGAAGTTCACTTACCTTGGGCTTGTCCAGCGGTGAGATCGCGAGGTCTCTGTATCCCTGGTTCTGCAGTGTGCGCGGCTTCACTGCCGGGCGCCGGATATGACGACATATACCGGCGCCCGGCTTGAAATGCCGGCACTGCGACCAAGGCAGAGGCCTCGCGGTCGCGGAGAAGAGTGAGAGGCGCCGAACCGTTGCTGAGAACTTAATCCTCAGCGACCGCTCGGCGCCTCTCTTTCTCTCCTCCGGGTCTATTAAAAAAAAAGCCGGCGTTTCAATTGGGGGGGCACACCGGAGGGCACAGCATGATGTTGGGGGGGCCATGGCCCCCTCTGGCCCCCCTGCCGACGCCACTGGTGGGTGCCATCAGCCACCTGCTGGACCTGCCTCCCCAAGCCCATTCGGGCGCAGCTTCCAGATACCACCACTTCCATGCTGGCCAAAAGAGGGGGGGGGGTCCCACTGTGACTATAAAATAAGAACTGCAGAACAAAAACAACCAATCACATGCATGATTAAACATCACAATAAATTTAAAGGGGAGGGAGGTAACTGCCTGTCCTTAGGCTCCAGATGGATAAAAGGTAGACGTGCACCCCACTGCCCAATTAGGGCCAGAGTTTTCATGACCTCCTTATGACCTGGGCCAGCAGTTATATGTCCCCTTTCTTTATATTCCAGGGGGCCTTTATTCTAAACTGACTGGGGTTATTCATGATCCCCTTAGTTTTTGGTTCCAAAATGTGAAGTTCCTTAGATTCAAATTCAGAACATTCACATACCTCCCATGTGTCTCAGAGGTTATGTCATACTTCCAGTCACCTATCATATTTCATACCTCATTAAAACGCAATAGAGCAAATAAATAAATGTAATCATTGGGCTGGATTCAATATCAGATATAAATCTGTCACAAGTAATGGAATAGCATTTCTCGCTAGATTACAATGGATAAAAAGAGATACATTTTATCTCAGTTAATGAATGTGAACAGTGGACACTTGCCTTTCAAAGGATTCATGTATAAAGTGGATATAGAGGTGAAAGGTTATCATTAATAACCTTATTTGGAGACACCTACCCAGAATCCCCTGTGGTTGTGGCAGCACCACAAGATTTCTGAGGGAAAAAACAAGCCTTCTAACATTGTCTAACCTTAATTTTAGTTGAAGAACATAATTTACCTAACCATAACTTTTGTGTATTTCTCAGAACCTCGAGCAGTAAGCCAGTATCACAACCTCATGCTGATAAGTCCCATAAACAGCTATCCATGAGTACTCGCTCTACATGGATGACATGACCATCTTCTGTGGAGACCACCAGTCTGTGAGGACTTCAGCAGAGCTTTAGGCACAATAGTCAACTGCCGGAAGTCGGAGACCATGCTGTTTGGCAAGTGGGACCTGACTTCTGACCCGCTTCCATTACCTATCAAGATCAACGTAAGATCCTGGGACGAGAGACTCGCTAAAGTAAACCAGAAATTTGGATTGTGGAGACCTTACCATCCAAGGGAAAGTGCTGGTGGTGCGCAACAAGATTCTTCCTGTTCTGCAGTATGTGGCTCAGACCTAGCCCTTGCTGGTCATCATCCACCGAGCCATCAACAAGGCTGTCTTCCACTTCATTGGGGGTGCCAAAATGGACAGTATAGTGCGCAGGAACACACACTGTGGGTATAGAAGATGCTGTATGGTTTGGCAGGAACCACCTGGTGTTGAGGGGGGAACAGGTTACAGTCCCTGACTGCCGGAGGCTTATCCACATCCTGATGAGAGAGTATTCTCTTATGGACATTCTAGAGAACCTCCCCTTAACTGCCTCCTTTTTTCTCCCTCACCAGGCATTTCCCAAGGCTGCTTCCGCTAATGTGCTAAACCAAAAATCTGTGCCATGTCTGGGATTGTAATTGTACACTGATTTTACTATATTTCTCAGCTCTCCATTAACCTGAAGTTGTACTGTACATGTATTGACCTGTGCTGCGTTGCAGTACTGCTTATTGCCTTTCTTATTTTATGAATGGTTGTATTGATATAATGTTTATTGAAAATATTCAATAAAAAAACAGCAGTCCTTAAGTGTGATCTATCTACTGCACCTCTTCCCCGAGCTTTGTCTAAAGGCTTTAGTACAGCATTTACATTACATTTCCCGCTAGATAACAATGGAAAAAATGAAATATATTTTGATACAATTTATGTCAGTTAATGAATACGAACAGCATTTGCTCTCAAGGGATCCATGCACAAAGTTGATATACAGATGGAAGGTGATCAATGTTAACCTTATTTGACCAGTTGACCACTGGTAAGTAAAGCTCTCCAAAGAAAGTGCTCAGGGGAGCATACTTAATGCCTCCTCTTGAACTGAAATCTGAAGCCGAAATGGCAGAGCACTAGACACCAGTTTGAGTAAGTATAGTAGTTCCATTGCAAAACTACTAACGATACTCAAAGAATTTGTTGTATTTCTAGTCATCTATGATGTTTCATAACAAAAATAAATGCATTCACTGGACTGGATTCAATTCCAGAGATAAATCTATCACAAGTAATTGAACAAGAGTCTAACAATATACTTTATATAATGCATTGGCCCCAATTTATTAACTGAGATAAAATGTATCACTGTTTTTTTTTATTTCAGTTGTCCATGGAAGAATTTTAAAGATTTGATGCTAACAGTCATGCACTTCAGTATATATATATTTCCAGTTGTTTGGGATTTATTTACTTGCATTTACTTTGGATAGCCATGGCTTTGAAATACACATGATATAATGTTATTGTATTATTAACAAAACTCTATTAAACTACTTCAATAAAGTAATGACTAAAAAAAATTAAAATAAATGGTTCCTTAAAATATTTTTCAACAATGTTTACCACTGCGAATCACATATACTTTGGCTTAAAAAATGAGCAGCAAGTTTCTACAATAATATACAGTCTCTAGGAGGAAACTAAATAACAATTAGATGTTCCATTTTTCCTGACAAAGAAAGGTTATAGAAAGCTTACACAACCTAAGATATGTGTCAATCATTATAACTGCCACTAAATTGGGCTCTTCTTGAATGCTGTATATAAGAAATCCTTTAGCAGCATTGGCCATGTCATAACCAGACAATCTTCCTGTCAATCTCGTTTCAGTGTTGATGCTGACAGTCAAAAAAATGAAAACATTCAAACCAATTAAAACTTACAAGAGTCGCAAAAATTTGTAGTGCAACATTAAGAATGTATGATAATATAGTCGAAAAAAATGGTGATTGCCCTCTTAAAAACCTAATTTTACAAGTACAATATCTAGAACAATATACATACGAAGGAACAGGGTAGGTTACCCAAAATTCTCCCTCTTCTGGGTGAGTGGCTTTGCATAGGAGTGGGGCTAGCACAAGACTGCCTTTAGTGGTGGGGAGAAAGGATAGGATAAGGGGGCATGTGGTTGGACAAGAGAAAAGGAGAAATACCAAAAACCTATCTTTAGTAACCAGAGAGATATGGTTTAATGTAAAGGAGGAAGGAGAGTTCAGTTTATGTGAACGAGCAGAGTCCAAGAGTGAGTGAAAGCAGGAGGAAAAACTGTGCAGGAACTTCAAATATAATTGTTTTGGCTTTATGACAATAGACTAGACAATAAGACTAGTGGAACGTATTGTTGTGATGGGACACAAAAGGGAATTCAAGGTTTTCTAAGCAAGGTTGAGAGCGGGATCGTAGGAACAAAGAATGCATTTATAGTTCAGGAAGTCAGACGTAAAATAAGACCTCCGCCAGCAATGTTCAGCAGTACGAGAGCAATATTGAAGATGTCAGGGTGAGAGCAGAGTGGTAGGAACAAAGAATGAATTTATAGTGCAGGAAGTCAGACTTAGAGTAAGACCTCCGCCAGCAATGTTCAGCAGCACGAGAGCAATATTGAAGATGTCAGGTTGGTGTGTGCCAGAGTTGGAAATGTGAACATTGTGATGAGCCCGTAGTGGTTGTGTCCTCAAGGGCACATGCAAGGGTGGAGGTTTTTTTTTTATCTCAGCAAGCGAGTGGACATTCATGATGAGTTTGCATCACTTGTCAAATATGGTGCTATTTCCATAATACAGTATTGTGACTCTCAGTTGATTTTGTACCATTAACACACCCTGGTACTTTCCCCATACATCTGTTTGTATGAGTAACAAGTAAAAATGAAACTGTGCTGAAATTTATATTTAAAATATTTAAAATATTTTAAATATAAAAATTTCCAGCAGCCTATAAATGACATGGATGTGTCTGCTTGCTGGACGTAAAAGGCATCTAGCATTGGGAAACATACTAAAGGACAGTATTGGCCATCAAGGTGCCAATTAGTTGTATTATTTATTGGTGCTAAACATGATAGGTGACTGTAAAAGCAACATACATCTGATCTGTCTCTGATTTTGATTCTCATTGTGTTAATGCTGCCTTAGTAGTATTATAATACCACCGCTTTCAATAATCCATATTAAACTGCTAGGTACAAACCACTAATTAAGAGTCAGGTTTCAGCACAAGATTTGATACTTACTGAAAGTTCTCAGGAGGAAATATAAAGTAGGTTTCTCTGAGAGCTTTCCTGTATTTTAATGTATATTTAGAGGGTCCCACATCAACCCTATATGGATGCCTCTGTATTAAACCTAAAATAGTATAGGAATATTGAAGGAGGTGCTGGCAAGTCAAATGGTTTTTCACACAAATTAACAACCTGTGCAAACAGTATCCAGTATCCAGCCACGTCATGGAAAACGGTCAGTTAACAACCTATGACGTGTCTGGCACATAATTTCGTTAAACAAGCTTCGAAAGATCACTTTATTTGTTTAAACAGTGATGCTGTAATGCCTCAATGTCAAGGCATTTTGCAACACTGAAATCCACAGCAGGGGCCCTGTGTAGCCCCTCCCAAGCGCGCCAGTGTCTGCCATATATATTATATTGCAGTTACCATCAGGGGAACCATCCAGCTTCAACAAAATGCACAAAAAGTTTAAGTGTTAAAATTAGCACTGTATCTGGCATGCAAAAAGCTAAAATATTAGCATTTGAAATACCCATGGCTTGATGGGGTAAGTTGAATTGGCTGGGTTCAAAATGAAAAGAAAAAAAGTGTGAACCTCCCAAATGTGGCCTTTTAGCCCCCAAACAGCCAGACAAATGACTGAACACATATTGTGTTGTTTGACAGTGTACAATGTACAATGTACAATGTGTGTGAATAAAATACACAAAAATGACTACCACCACCTTTGACAATTAGTACATGGAAAGAGATAACATAACACCATTTGAAATGTTGGGTGTCTAGTTTTCAAAAAATACTGTTGGATTGGGTAAATTGAATTGGCCTGGTTCAAAAATGTCCCAAAAAGCACATGAGGGGGCAAAGTGACAAGAGGGCAAACATTCTAAATTGCAAAATGCACACCTCTCAAACGTGGTATTTTACCTCTTAAACAACCTGACAAAGTTTGACAAAGGATGGAAGTAGAAATAGTGAATGGAAAGTGTTAAAATACTAGCATGATTTTATGTGGGTAAATGGAACTGGCCATGATGTCCCAAATAGGACATGGGGACAGGAATTCCAGATTTTTAAAAAATGGTTTTGAAATAGCAAAACACTACTTGTCCTTATTGCAACTTGCAACAAATAAAAACACTGGGTATTTCTAAACTAAGGACAAATAGAATATATTTAGCAGGTTTTTCATTAGCTTTTGTTGATGAGTAAAATATTTTTCAAATAAAAGTGAGAAAAAGTTTTTTTTTCATTTTTCTTATTTCTTATTTTATTATTTATTTTAAAGGAAATTATATGATCTAAAAAAATATTGCTTTGAAAAAAATATAAAACAAACGAAATTTAGATGGGGCGCAGGTACATGTAAAGGGAAAAAATAATAATACAATATAGTGTAGATGGTTTGCTCAATGTGAAGCTTAAGTGATATAATGCACTCACAAATCAAAGAAGTGATTCCGACCCATCAATAAGGACTGTATACAATCTTTAATGTTCTTCTTGAGAAAATCTAAAAAAACAAGCTTCAATGGTGCAGTATTCCAAGATCGGGTATAGATAAATGGAAAAAATGCACTCACAATTGTATATGCACTACAAGTGAGTGGAATCGGTCTCAAAAAAATAATAAATATAATAAGAAGAATATGGACGAATCAAAAACGGACTAAAAGAAAAACCGACTGAAGGAAAAAAAGACTAAAGGAAAAAACAAAAGTCGAACTGGAAGACAAGCTGGAGAGAGAACAGAAGTGCCCGCCCTATGTGTTAATAATGTATGTATTGTGTCGTACGATTAAAATATATTGATTAAAACTGAAGGTGATATGGCTAGTGCCATGAATAATGTTTGGTGTGTTGTCTTTTATCATTAATGATAATATATTATTTTGATTGAACCGTAAATAATATAAACATATATTTCCTCTGTGTGTTTTGCGTGTTGTATGTGCTGAATGGGAATGCATGTGTATAAATTTATTGTTAAGCAAGTGATTTTCATATGTGTGTATTTATTATAAAATAAATAAATTGTGTTCTGTTCCTTTGTGTAACGTGCATGTTTTTAAATGAATGTATATTCGTTGTATCCTTAAATAAATTAATAAACAAGTGATTTTCATTATCTGTTGTACGTATCAAGTGAGTGTGTGTGTGTGGATCTGTGCAGTGTCTGGATGAATGAATGTATATTCGTTGTATCCTTAAATGAATTAATAAACCAGTGATTTTCATTATCTGTTGTTCACTTGATAGGTTGATTTTTTTGAGACCGATTCCACTCACGATCGATGAATGCCGTAAAATGGATTTTAAAGATCTTCCCGTATACAGGCGAGGTGGCCTTCCGTTTCTTCTTTGTATAAACTTTATTAACGAACAAGAAGACAAACAGATAACACAGAAGAAACGTGATGACAACACGGAAGAGACGCGATGACATCAAAGGGGAAAGGTCAACAAACGGCGATATGCGGAAATGGATATAAAAGAACAGATGAAGAAGACGAAATCACTTACGGATTGCTGATTTTTTGTTGAATTTTACGGACACCTTTCTCAATTGATTTCCTGAAGAAGCCTACGGGTGAAACGCGTTGAGACATTCAATTGGAGATTGCTACATCCCACTTTCTGGTGGATTTCTACGCCTATATATGCACTTGTAGTGCATATACAATTTTGAGTGCATTTTTTCCATTTATCTATACCCGATCTTGGAATACTGCACCATTGAAGCTTGTTTTTTAGATTTTCTCAAGAAGAACATTAAAGATTGTATACAGTCCTTATTGATGGGTCGGAATCACTTCTTTGATTTGTGAGTGCATTATATCGCTTAAGCTTCACATTGAGCAAACCATCTACACTATATCTTATTATTATTTTTTCCCTTTACATGTACCTGCGCCCCATCTAAATTTCGTTTGTTTTATATTTTAACACTTGGAGGAGAGTGTTATTTGGGTGCTGCGGTCCGAATCAGGGAAGTATCACTTATATTTTATTTTCACCATATGAGCACGTAATTTTGGTTTTATTTTTCACGGTGTTATTTATTTGAAAAAAATATATATGACTTTTGTGGGTACACTAAATGAGAGAGAAGAAAATTACAGCTAACCACTTGCGCCACAAAAAACTTAAAAGAGCCTTGGTCATGAAGGGTACAAAAAATAAAAAAGGGGTTAAAACAGTATTACCATGGTTTTGAGTCACACTATTATTAGGAATTTAACTATCTATTAGATTAGACACAGCCTTGTAAAATCTGGAGTGGAGTGAGTATTTGAGTCATTACTACAGACAGAAATTCCTATATCAAGTTCTCACATTTTACAAAACCGTAACTGCTGGGTTTCTCTCCTGTAGTACAGTGCTTCACCTTTCTCTTTCTCTCTTTGCCATTTAATCCCCTTATGAGCATCAGCTGCCCATGAGTTCAACCATGAGTTTTCTTCCTGACTATTAAAGTACCTCCCTTTCTATTTTGAGTCTATATGCAGGACATACAATTACTTCTACATCCATTACAATTATGTAACAGTCTTTTCTGCAACAATCATTTCCCTGTGCTCTCAGGTGCCTAAGAAAATGTCCTTTACTTCATAGTATTGTCCTCCAGGAATTTATTGGTTGGTAAGTAAGACTGCAATGACATATGTTATTGTACAATGTCATATTGACAGTGAAGAGAATTTTAAACCAAATGTTCAATTGTTTTTACTGAAACAAAACAAGCAACATGCGCTTGGAGGAGGAATATTGGTGCACAGGAAGTATAATAAAAAACGGTACATCAAAGAGCACTATAGCTGTATCTCCCCACTTACTCTTTCTTCCTAGATAACCCTTTCTTGTGTATCATGCATGTCTACACCTATCCCACATTCTTATTTTTTTGAAGAATTGCCTCAGTAAACATATTCCATTACATTATTCCATATAATATAACGTTTAAATCATTCTATTTGTCTCAGTGACCTCAGCTTGCTTCTGGCATGTCACTTGAATTGGTGAAACTCTTCTTATCCACTTTTAGTAAATTCCCTTCTCCTTGGTCCTATTATTCTCATCCCTATAGATGGCCATTTCACTCTTCTCATCACAATGTATTTTGCAGCACCTGTTACATGATTCCTGATTATTTTCCTTTGCACCATGAAAATAAAATGTGATACAAAGTGTACGCAAAGGATTGGCACCAGTAAATTTCAAACATTGTTAACATTTGTTCAAGACCTTTGTCATCTAGCTGCTCGTCTGTGGAACAAGCTATGCCCTTCATTGCTGACATTGGGCCTGTCTGAAAAACACTTGGGGTCCTATTGCATTGAATAATTAATCTACTTGTTCTCTTTCCCCATCAACAATGTGTATGTTGCCCTCCACATAAAAATATACCAGAACAGCAATTCTCTAACTTTCCTTTTTCTTTTTTTTTTGCTTATTAAACTTTCATTCCATCACTGTCAATCAAAAATGATTTGATACCTCAGCTACCAAAAAAACGTAATCCAGAATCTTTTTAGACGTTTAATACTGACATAAACACATTTGAATTAATAACGCAAAATGTAAGAGATTACATATGATAGCCAAGTTTTTTCCCCTCTGAGAAAAAAGATTGTCAATGCTGACATTAAAAGCTCTCTTCATTTTTTCTAGTCTATCCAAATAAGCTTATGGAAATGTAGGAACTGAAATATACCATATTTCTTCTCTACAACATCAAGCAACTACCCCTTAAATCAACTGATGGAATGGGCAGATCTGGGTCCATGGGGGTTGTTGCTCTCCAAGCATTTGCTCTGAATATTCTAGGTCAATATCAGTCATATACGCACACTACACTTCAATACTATTTTAGGGTTGGACTCTACAACAAAAATCGTGGTTTATTGGGAACAGCTAAAGGACACTGCTAAGCATTAAACAATGAAGTAATTTATTTTTCCCTTTGAGCAGCTGCAACATTAGAACGATGCATTCGGTAATTTACATTTAACAGTGTAATATTTCCATCTACTGTAAGTTTGTTTAGAAAATTACGTATCCATTCCTCCAAAGTATTTAATTACCGTGACAGAGGATCCAAGTGGAATGAAAGATTTATGGATCCCTGATTATCATACCAGAACAGAAAGTGATCTGTTTCTCTGGGTTTTATTGGAAGGTACTTTATTGCAACACCCTCCCCCCCCCCCCTTGGCTGCTGACTGTAAAATAAGAAAACTATTACCCAGCTGGGGTAACAATAGGCTCACACTGTGCTTTTTAGCTTAGCCTGCAGCTGCCAAGGAAAGTGGAAACTACACCAGCAGGATTACATTCTTTCCTTACAGACTGTTTCTATGCCCAAGTAGGCCTCCCACTGGCTCAGTGTATTTTCTATGCAAAACTGCAGAAGAAGTGACATTTTAAAAGTTTTGACCTTTGTTTTTTTGTGTGTGTGTGTTTTACACAAACTGAGACATAGAATTTTTTAAACCTTCTGACAGAGTTAGAAAGCTGCTAGATGCATTATTGTAACAATAAAATGTTTTTTTGTTGTCTTTAGATTTGAAAATTCTGAAGTAGGTGGAATTCATAGATAACATTTGTATGGAAAATGAAATTGATGTAATATTTAAACAAACTGCCATATTGACTCAGAAACAGATTTTGCCTATGAATGTCACAGGATCTCAGTAATCACATATGTTCTCTAATGCTTTTTGATTTGTCTGGTTCATTCAGAAAATTGATTTTTGTATGCATGCATTATGGAAAAAAGATTTGGAGCATGCAGAAATAAATATAGCAGCTATGCAACTAGTAGGGATATACTAACAAAGGCATGACCTACACCTGTAGACTACCCAGACTCTCTTTCTTTCCTGGAGGAGTGGCTTTGTGCGGGCATAGAAGTATCTATGGAGGGCTAGACTTGTGGCGCAAGGGTAGCTGTGCATGGGGCAAGGATAACCTCAGACAGCAGTAGGTGGGAGGAAATGTAAGCAGAGAATAGGCAAGGCCAAACTGTTCTGCCCGGAGGAACAGGAAGCTGACCTGGACAGTCCAGGTCAACCACATGGGGTGCCCAGGTATAGCGTAACCGCAAGGATTGCTTATACAGCAACTGCTGGCAAATTCTTAATCCTAAATTGTCTCTGCTCCCTGTATTTTTACTCTCTGTGGTATAGAATGGTGGATCAGTGCAAATAAAGCCTCCAGGTCAAGTTATGGATCCCCGGTTGGCAGGCACAGCTGGACTGGGATGTGAGTGACTGGTCTGGGGGAGAGGCCTTTGTGTGGGGGTTATTTATGGCTTTGCTTTTTCCACCTTGGCAGCCACTTTACCTCTCAATGGCTCAGTAGCAGCTTACCGCCCCCCCTTTTTGTGTTTGTTTCTTTGTTCCATTTTGTATGTGATTAACTTATTTTTTTCTCATTACAGCAAGCAGGGAGTGGGTTGTGTTTGCCAGTCGGGGTTGGTAATGGAAGGAGGATGAGTCCTGGTTACTGGAAGATGATTTAGGGGCTTGGCCTACCCTGACTTTTTCAAGGGGGTTGAGCACTACTATTGGATGTGACCACTGAGCTGACTAGTGCTTAGCATTAATGGTTGGTAAGAGTACCTCATGGTAAATGCCAGTTGCACTATAGTTAGGGTATAGTTAGTTTATTCAGTGATTAGTAAGGACTAGTTCTGGATGTTGATTTTTGGATATAGAAGTTGGTGATTGACTGATGCAGTACCTAACTATTTTACACCACATGTGACTCATACAGGAGCCATTTCAAAAAGAATAAGCAGATAAATACATGGTATCCACTAGGTCACCAATGGCTGGTCCAAATGGTCAAATGCTGCCTTCAATGTTTTAAATTGCAACACGAAGGCATTTGATTCCACAATTCAGCCAATGTGAACATGTTAATGTATTTAACCTCTCCAGTCAGTGTGTCATTTTTTTACTCTTCATTTTCTTCAAGGGGTTTCTACTGTTTATAATTACATGGCCACAGTAAATTACAGTTGGTTAGCCCTAAACCTCAGCCCAGGCTATGAGTCATATGTAGTTCTTCCCATTAAAAAGATGGACACTGTCTTTAAGATACTTTTATTTGCAGAAGCAATGGCTGGAACATGGAATCCCATATATATGAGAATAGAATACCATATGCAATACGGAGATAATAGATAAGTTAATCAAACTGCCTTTCTTCTATGATGCTGCTGAATGTGTAATTGTCACTGGTCTGGGATGACATAGAGACAAAAGAAAGTACCTCCCTTGAATACAAACTATTATTCTGACACAGATTTGTAAAAAGTGTAAAGATATTATTTAGCCATAGACCAAGTAGATATTTCTCAAGTATGTTAGCAGTGCTATATAGTACTGCCGTGGTTGTTATCTACTATCCCTTCATTTATGATAATAAAAGCAACATGAATTCTAAAGAAAATACATTTTAGAATGTAGCCTTCAACTAGCATAGAAATGACATATGCCTGTTAAATGGTGTTACGTTATCTCTGGACAGGAGCTGTTTGGACATACAAGACTGGGAACACTGCCATCAGTAAACACATTGGACGCATAAACATTATCTCTTGGCTGCCTAGCATCATGCTAATCTATTTGCTTGGCATGATGCCTGCTCCAAGGTTTATCCTACCCACATTCATGGCATACAATAAATAAAAAAAAAATATATAAAATGAATTGTTTCAAAAACAAGTTCTCTGGTGGTCCAACAGAGACCTGTAGAAATACATGAGTTTTAATAAAATATAAACCATTATTCAATATTTTTTTTTAATCTCAAACATTACAAGGTAACATCATATAGGTAAAATGTATATCAATGGTTATGAACAGTAAAAAAAAAGTAAAAAAAAAAATAATAAAAAAAGAATTTGAAAGTAAAGTCTTTGAAAAATATTTTAGATACAATATTTGGGTTTGACAAAGAATATTCTGAGATATATGAGACTATTAAAAAACAAATAATCTATATATTTTGAAATGTCTACCTGTAGTTGATTATAGTTTTTCAATGATGGCCATTTTTAAAATAATGTAAAAGACAAATAAAAAGATAAAATGTTGGGAAAGGTTTATATCATCGAACCATGTAAACCCCCCCATGACCCAGTGCAGTCATTCACTGATTGCACTCATGACATTATTGGTTTCCTAACAGTGGAGGACGGGTATCTTTTGGCCCACAGGGCAAGCTCAACAAAATGAATGAATGACAGAGGGGCACTAAAAACATATTTTGTAGACAGTAATCATTTCATTAGCTCGGAAGTCCTTTGTAACAGCGAAAACAGTGTTAAATGTTATTGGACAATGCAGTGCTGGGTGCAGTGAAAACATGACATAATTAAACACTGGTGACTTAAGTCTCTTCCTGTTAGCAGTCAAAGGCCAATATCTAAATCACGCTTGTTCACATGAAAGGGGGGGGGGTTTACAATTTGCTTCATGTTAGGATAACCTGAAATCCAATAGGTACACTTTACCAGACCAAAGTGCATCTTTTCCCCTATAGAGCATGTATGCTTGTAAGGGTAGGCAAACAAGATACCTGCTGCAGTATCTTGGACATTCTAAGATTAACCATTGGCCACAATGCCAATGAATGATGTGTGGCCATCTGCTGGGTACAAATGGGCATGCCTGCAGTATGCAGCTGTGTGTATCCAGCCATCAGCCACACGTTAAAGTTAATGATTTGCCACACAAGTGTCAATAAAGGTATGCGTGGGGGACGTTTGCTCCTTATTTTGTACACTTCCACTTGCAGAGGTATTTAAAGAGTTTAAGTGTATATTGCTTGCATGATCTCTCTGGTATTTTGTGGGGAAGCTAACAAACTTTTCCATCTCCCTTCCATAAACCCAGAGGGATCACCCTGCTCAAAGATATGTACTTATGAAGGATGGACTGATGTAATTGAGGAAATTATATTATACTACATACATTTCTACATACAATAACTAAACACATCAAACTATGGTGAATAATATTAATTTAAACAATCAAATAAAAACAATACAAATAATAATAATTTAAATCTGTATTGTTTATCCTCATAATTCACTGCAGATCATGAGAAAACAGAGACTGGCTCAGGAAATATTAGACACACTTTGATATCATTGCATTATTTTCATTGTATTTTTCCCTGAAACCTTAATAATGGTAACCAAACCCAAAATGCTTTATTGGAATTCGGAAAGAACACTGTTAAGTCATTGACTAAGATAATGATTTGTGTTGTCAAGCTCCTTATGTTCTGTGCATTATGAAACACTAGGGCTGTATAAACGCATTGTTTTAAGGCAAAAAAAGGTTTAATCTGGTTTTCTAAACTGTAATTACCAGCTCTTTATCTCATTTATGTCAGCCTCTGTGAGGTCCTTTCCATCACTTTGGATTAGTGATTGACATGACATTAATACATAATACACCTTCACATTCTGTGCACTCCTGTCTAGGTGAAAGGTATTGTTATGCCCTCAAAAGAAATCATATAAAAATAACATCTAAATTAACAGTTAGTAAGTCAGGTTTGTGATTTCATGCTGCTCAAGTATCATATCACATTCACATCATAAAGACTTTCGTATTGTGGTTTATTGGCAATTTTAACCTTCCTAGTTGATTTTGTGGATGTTCCTAACTGGTTATTAGGTGTTATGTTGATACTGGTGCCTCAGTGTTCCATTCAAGTTGTAAACCTTAGAGAGCGCAACTGAAAATAACCCATTCCCTATACACTATATGAGCTAGTTGGACATCTCCTTCCAAAGTCATGAGCATTAATAGGAGTTTGTGACTGTAGAAGCATACACTACAATTTTAGAGCGTGTTTGTGGGATTTTGTGCCCAATGAGCCAAAAGGGCATTTGTGAGCTGAAGGCTTGGCTTGCAATTGTGCCTTATACCCCCCCACACTACCTCTCACCCGTCACTGAGACCCCCCACACTACCTCTCACCCTTTCTCTGTGCCTTATGTTTGTCACCCCATTCCCTCAAGATTGTAAGCTTGCGAGCAGGGCTCTCTCCACCAAGTGTATCGGTTTGTCTTAGTCTGTCAATTCTCGTCTTGTCAGACCCCTTGAATTTATGTATTGTATTAAGCGCTGTGTAAATTGTTGGCGCTATATAAATAAAAGATAATAATAATAAGTTGGTCTTTGGCAATTTCCAAAATTGCCACAATTGAATGAATGTGACTTAATTCAGAATAACCATTTGTTTGCCACTATTAGTCACTACTATAGAACCTTTGTGTTAGACTATTAAATGGTTACTATTTAATCAGTCTTCCAACTAACTCATTTATAGAGTCCCGGGAATGCTTATGTAGGGTTTTTTTTGGGGGGGGGTTACAGATCTCCAACTTTACTGTAAATTTGGCAACCCCTTTCGCATTCTTGGTTTACAGAAGATGTGTTCGATTAGCTTACCAGCGTGCATACACAATACATTCCAGTGCTGTTTCAGGCAAAAGGTGTTTTTCAGGGTAAGATGAGACCCCCTGCTTGAATCATGTCAGCGATTGGCTGCTACAGATAAAACTGTCTCAACACTTACACAGTGGAGGAGCTGCAGTTTATGATGGTATTTTCTTGCAGCTCATTAGGGCACTGGACTGTCCCTTTAAAAACATCAAAAACAAAATAAAGTAAATGGGTATAGGTGTCCTCTGAGGAAAGCAAATCTGGTATCTGGAAATGTTGAATACGTAAGCATTCCCAGAGGCAAAAGGTGTAGAATTCCCTGTAAAATTAGTTTACTATACTGAATTGTGTCACTAAATCCTGATATTTATTTCCACAAGCTATTGTATTAATGCAGTTTATTTTTTTGGATTCTGGGCTGAACACTTGTCAGCTGTAGAACGGGTCTCTTTTTCTCAAATATAATGGATCTAAAGGATTAAAGGTGAGGTAATGAATTAGTAGTGGTGACAGCACAGCATGCTCACCAAGCAGCATGGGGGATTTCCATTGTTTTCATCCATTCCGGCCTTGAATGGCACTCTGCTCTTGTGGGAACAAGCCAAAAAAAGAATGTGTAGGAGGAGCTATGAGCACAGTGCAAATGTCAGACCTTCCTAATGGCCAGAGGAAAACTGACATTCCCTTACTTGAATGTATTCTGACTTCATCTCATTCACATCCAAAACACAATAATTAATCTTGCCAAAGAAGAACAGGGAGCCTTGCCCTGTCTGTCTAGTTGTCCTCCTGGCTGTTTTTTCTAACCAAACTTATTAGCATTTCAGTCATTTTATACCGAAACAACATAGAGTAAAAAAGATCAAAGCTATAAAATAGTTAACTTTAACTTGCTCCCCACACTTTTTTAAACAAAGAAGTAAATGATAATCTAGCCTTTTATCATAGCTGCCAAGAGTCTTAGCTTAGCTGCCTTATTAGCTTTGACAGTCGTAACAACACAAGTTATGTCCCAGTCGTTGTCTCTCCTAGCAAGTATTCTCATTAGTGGGACTAACATCATCCTTGCACTTCAAATCAGGGAGTGCCAATGCAACGTTCAGATGATGCTCAGTCATGTCATAATTATGCCAACAAGGCTGGGGTGCAGCATGATGCGACAATATTGTGAAAACATGTAGGGTCGAACCTGGTGAACACACACACACACTGGAAGGTCCTGACATTCACAAAGTTGGTAAGGATAGGTATATTTTTGCCTTTAGAATGTTATTGATATACCATATTACAATGGATATACACTCACTGGCCACTTTATTAGGTACAATAATAATTGTGTGTTAACATAAATAGCTAATTAGCCAATCAAATGACAGCAACTCAATGCATTTAGGCATGTAGACGTTGGTTAAGACAACTTGCTGAAGTTCAGAATGAGGAAGAAAGGGGATTTAATTGACTTTGAACGTGGCATGGTTATTGGTGTGAGTATTTCAGAAACTGCTGATCAGACTGGTGTACATCAAATAACCACTCAGTACAACCAAGGTATACAGAATACCATCTCTGAACACACAACACGTCGAACCTTGAAGCAGACGGGCTACAGCAGCAGAAGACAACACCGGGTGCAACTCCTATCAGGAAAACTGAGGCTACAATTCACACAGGCTCACCAAAATTGGACATTGATAGACTGGAAGAACTTGGTTTGATGAGTCTCGATTCCAGCTGCGACATTCAGATAGCAGGGTCAGACTTTGGCATAAGCAACATGAAAGCATGGATCCATCCTGCCTTGTATCAACGGTTCAGGCTGGTGATGGTGGTGTAATGGTGTGGGGGACATTTTCTTGGCACCCTTTGGGCCCCTTAGTACCAACTGAGCATTGTTTAAACAGGACAACCTACCGTAGTATTGTTGCTGATCATGTCCATTCCTTTATGGCTACTTCCAGCCAGGATAATATACCATGTCACATCATCTCAAACTGGTTTCTTGAACATGACAATGAGGTCACTGTACTCCAATGGCCTCCACAGTCACCAGATCTCAATCCAATAAAGCACCTTTAGGATGTGATGGATGCAGGAGATTTGCATCATTGATGTGCAGCCAACAAATCTGCAGCAACTGCGTGATGCCACCATGTCCATTTGGACCAAAGTCTCTGAGGAATGTTTCCTGCGCCTTGTAGAAAGTATGCCATGAAGAGTGAAGGCAGTTTTGAAGGCAAAAGGGGGTCCAACCCGGTACTAGACTTGATTTTAGGCTGGTTAGGAAGCGATCAATGATCCCTCCAACTGCCCCACTCCTCCAGACGGAACCGCCAGGACACTGACACCGGTGTTAGTGTACGTACGCCTTGTCAACCCCTCAGTAAAACTATATACCATATATAGTTTACAATACATTATGCAGTGATTTTCTTAATGATATTTTCAATGTTTAGGAGTTATATTTAGTATGCAAAATTGACTTAAGGGCAGCATATCACCTATTTTTGCATAAGTCATTCTAAGGTGTTAAATCAACTGTTATCTGCTCTTTCCCAGAAACAATTATGTAAAATAGAAAATACAAATGCTTTATTCAATTGGAAATAAATAGGTGAAATATAGAGAATTCCACAGAAGCATAATTCCTATCCACCTTTGAAGTTCCCCTCCTACAATAATATCCTTTATCTTGCACATACTGACTAATAATTTTATTTAGAGGTATAGCTCTTATAAGTTTAAAAATGCAATATTAATTCATTTGAGGGATTTAAGCATGTTTCCCTTGCACCATCAACTTTTCCACTAACTCTCATAAGCCTGAAGAATTGAGCTTAATACTATGTTTAGGCAACCACATCCTGATCTGGACAGACATAAACCTATTTTTCCAGTGCCCAAACAAAGCAGATGAAACTCAGAGGCTGGGTAATACTATTAAGCTGACTGTGAAGAGAGCTACTTCATTGACAACGTTGTCACAGTAGCAGTAAGATCGTAATATGTGCAGTTATGTCTATAAATTGTGATATCTACAAAATGCCCACACCAAAGTAGTGACATCTAGCAGCAAGACTCCCCTAGATGTTATTTGAAGAGCACTTGAATGTGTTTGTGTCATTCCATTTAATATGAATAAATCTGTTGATTGTAGATGTTTTTGTGTTTCAGATCTATGTAACCACAATTGACTGTTTTGGGGCCCATTTCTTGGTCAGAAGCTGTAAACTGAACTATAAGGCACAGACTCGTTAGTCTGTTTGAGAAGTTAGCAAAAGAGACATTGTTCAACCAAGTAGAATGTAGATAATCTTGTTGCTAATTTAAGACTAGAACACATAATAACGGAATTGATAATTTCTGACAGATATTTCAATGTAGCTTTTAGCATTGGCATAATTTGCATGTCTACTATCAGCATAACTAGGAACTTCCAAGGGCAGGCTACTTGGAGCTCTCCCACTTCTCGGGAAGTGGCTTCACAAGAGTGTGTGGCTAGCTGTTGTATAGGCAGAGCTAACCCTTGATGGGGCAGGACTAGCCATACATAGAGGCAAGACTAGCACCAAACAGCAGAGCCGTAGCTAGCTCCTTTTGTGCCCGAGGCAATAATGGAAAATTGTGCTCCCCAGATATTTTTTACAGAGGTTATTTTATTTACACTACCCTTACACAGTGCCTTTACACACATCTGCCCATAAACACACATATACATACACTGCCCTTACACACCCCTGTCTTTACACACATATACACATACACACACCAGCTTACAAACACACAGATACATACACTGCTCTTACACACACCTGCCCATACACACACACAAGCTTACAAACACACACATATATACATACACTGCCTTTACACCCCTTTCTCCCCACATCTTACCTTTCTGATCTTCCATCTTTCATCCTCCATCCTATATTCTGTCGTGGGAGCACTTGATGCAGAGCGCGGGGGTACAACATCATATTGCGGCGCTCAGTAACATTTGCTGGCGCATAGTATTTAGGGAGCATGGAAACTGAGGTCTGAAGTGACAGAACTCGCATTCCCTAATGTTGGGCCAGTTAGAGGGGGATTGTGATCTCCCCAACCATCCCTGCAGGCTGCAGCTGCTGATCGAGCAGCTGTGCGCCCCCTCGCAGCTGCACCTTAGGCGACTGTCTTTCTCGCCTCACCCTTCCTACTGCCCTGCCAAACAGTATTGAGCAGGAAGGAAATTGACCATGGAGTCAGAATGGCTAAACCATGCCCCCCCCTGTGTGAGGAAAGAAGTAACCCAGAGAACCAGGGAAGCAGCACTTCACTCAAGGGTCAAACTCGTAAAGTTCTCAGTTATGGCTATAATCCATCTATAATGAAAACTACATATTTATTGCACTTGAAGATTTTAAAGTTTTGTATCACCAGAAGTTCAGTCAGAGACACTAGGGTTCCATCTCCCTGATTTCACTTTACATTAATGAAGGATCAACCCCAGTGAGCTTTTGCCGCAGGAAGAGCTTGTCCTACCTCACTCATTCAACTATACATTAAGGACATTTTAGCCATTCTTGCAGAGCAATATCCCAGAGATGGCCAATTACAAAGTGAATTTAAAAACATTACTATTAACATCAAGGGCAAAGTTTGCTATTATATTCGCAGAAAGGCCATCCTTAATCCCCAAGGAATTTTGCTTTTAGGAATGGTTCACAGGGCCGGATTGGGTAAATATGTGTGATTAATGGAATGAATGAGTATTTAAATGTTTGTGAATGAGTGTGTGTGTGATAGCATGGATGTGTAAGGGGGGTGGTGGTGGTAGCATGGCATAGGGAGGCTGTACTCACACTCCTATCATCCTCAGGTTCCAGCATGTACTGACTGCCTTGGCTTGATAGGAGTGTGATTGCTGTTAGCAGTTATATATATATATATATATATATATATACCCCCAGAAATGCATTTTAACCCCCTATATGCCACTCAGCCCCATGATATGCCTTTTAACCCCCTCTATGCCAGAGTGGCATATAGGGGTATGAGGCATATCATGGGGCAGAGGGGCATATAGGGGGTTAAAAGGCATATCATGGGGCACAGTGGCATATAGGAGGGTATAAGACATTTCTGGAGGCAGAGTGGCATATAGAGGGTTAAAAGGCACATCATGGGGCAGAGTGGCAAATAGGGGGGTATAAGCCATTTCTGGGGGCAGAGTGGCAAGCCTGGGGGCAGATGTGCATAACTGGGGGGGGCAGGTTGGCAAATAAAAGGAAATAAAAAAATATTTTTTTTTCTCAATCATAGCTTTTATTAAATATGAAAATTAGTTTACATGAATTAACATTTACTAGTAAAACTTTTTTCCTATAGGGTAGTCTTAAATTCAGGCTTTTTGTTTTTTTCCTAAATTAATATTTTGATTTTGGGGGGTCGTCTTATAATCGAGCAAATACGGTACATTAGACATAATGAAAAAGTTCCATTTTATTCAGTGGAACAAAACAGTGATCACATTATTCTTCACAATATTCTTGTAAGAAACCTTTGGCTATTAATACCACCACAACTGTTCTAGCACTTCATCATCCAATGAATACCTCATCCCAGATACATTTTTTTTTAAAATGCACACAGTTCATGGCGCAAAGTGGTTTGCCAGTATGTTTATGTAAAAGGTCCTCTCTTAAGGGGGAAGGACTGTGAAACCAACGGGAATAATGAAATCAGTTCTTACAACTAAATTGGGTTTCACTTTAAAGATCCCAACCACCATTCAAGTTTCTGCGATTAATCCTTTGTGATAAAATATGCCGATTGAAATAAGAGTAAATAACACAATACTTTTTCCTCTCACTGATTTCTAGGCCTAGAAAGTTTTGTCCTCTGAAGTGACTACAAATCCAGGAGGGCATTTTATCTCTGGATAAGTAAAGCTTAAATTAATCAATATATTACTACAGTAAGAACAGTGCACACACCAACACCCAGACACACACACCAGGGCAGCCTCTGCCACACTGACACCCAGACATACACCAGGACAGGCTCTGCCACACTGACACCCAGACACACACACCAGGACAGGCTCTGCCACACCAATGCCCAAATACACACCATGACAGGCTTTGCCACACCGACACCAAAACACACACACACACCATAACAGGCTCTGCCACACCGACACATCCAAATACATACCAGGAAAGGCTCTGCCACACAGACTGATTGATTTATGTGATGCCTTTTAAGACGTGGGCCGAAAAGCTGAGGCACGGCCATTGGGCGGCGCGTGCACGCCAGCCACTTTAATTTCATTAGGCAGAGACGGCCATTTTGAACTTGTGGGCTGCACAGCGGGAAATTTCCCAGTATCACGGTAGGTCAGTCTGGCCCTGATGGTTCATAGGTTTTTGCATTATTGGGTTTAATAGGTTTCTGCATAATTTTTACAGGTATGTATTCACAAAACCATATTAAAAAAGGTTTTGGGCTTTTTTAAACACACCAAAAGGTGAGATCACTTCAGATAGTATTTCTCAGTATTAACATTTCTTACCTGCACATCAGTTGTTTTACACTGCGTATTATTTGTGATAATAAAAAAAGGTCTACAACTGCAGAGAAGAATTTTGATGCTGTATAGTTCCACAGATTCTTGCTAATGAACATGAATGGATGTTCTGTGGTTTATTTCATGCAATATATTATCAAAGTATATGAGTAAAAATTATTCTATATGGATCTCAACATGATTAGTTACTTGTAAATTACAAAGCGTGTTCCTTTACTTTTCTGCGAGAAGAGAGAAATGGTCATGACTTTTTAAATTAGATACATAGGTTTTATTTGCGGTATTTCCCACATTCCTTGCGGCAAAACAAATACCATATTTGCTTGATTATAAGACAAGCCTGATTATAAGACAACCCCCCAAAATTTGAATATTAATTTAGGGAAGAAGAAAAAAAAAACCCTGAATATAAGACTATCGGAAAAATTTTTTACTAATAAATATCAATTTACATGTAAGCTTTTTTTTAATATTTAATATTTGAGAAAAATGAATTTCTTGTTTGTATTTCCTTTTATTTAAAAAAACACCAAAACCTATTGCAAGGAGAGCATGTAAGGAAAAAAGGTATATACAAAGTAAATCTTTATTAAACAATATGATTTAAATACATATAAAAAAATATATATAATATAAAAGCATCTCGGCACCAAGACACATATAGGAAGGTACATATGAACAGAGGCACAAGACTACAGGAACTAGGGTAGAAATACGTATGTATATGAAGGCACAAATAAGAAACACAAGGAGGACCACAGCGATAAAGCTAAAAGGAACAAATGAAATAACATACAGCAATGGTACATCGGTGCTCAAAAGTTACTAACCAAACCTAGAAACAAGGCTGAAAACAGCAAAAAGCCTGGTAATGAATGGTGCCAAGTCCAAATGTACCAACCCCAACGTACGTTTCGCTGCAATGAGCTTCGTAAGGGGGCGTGACACAACCTTTTATTTGTCAACCTGTCGCCCAATTATGCACATCTGCCCCTAGTTATGCACATCTGCCCCCTCGGTTTTCCACTCTGATATGTCACTCTGCCCCAGATATGCCTTATACACCCTTTATACCACTCTGCCTCCCTGATATGCCCCTCTGCCCCTCCTGATATAAACGTCTGCATGATGCGTGTTGACAACCTCTGCTGCTACCCGGTATTTCTCCCGGGGCTTCTATCAATGAGCACCAGATGGTCATGTCACGCCACCGCTCAGTCATAGAAGCCCTGGCAGCTTCAAAGGTTGTGCGCACCGGCTGCGAGAGAAGGAGGATCCAGGTCACCTTCAGCGCTGTGGGGTTCCTCCTCTCTGGCAGCCAGTGAACATCTGTGCGATGCGCGCAGACAATCTCCGCTGCTACTGGCTGGCACTCCCACTGGGGCTTCTATGATGGAGCACTGGAAGGTCATGTCATGCCGGCGCACCGTCATAGAAGCCCTAGGGGACGTGCCGGTTAGCAGCGGAGGCTGTTTGCGAGCATCTCGCAGACTTCCACCGGCGAAAGGCTTGGAGGAAAGGAAAGAGGGAAGATGTGGTAGAAGAATTGAACTACTTAAAGTGATTGAACAAAATGCAAGAGGTTATTTTAAAGGAGAAATATTAGAACAAGAGACCATGGTCAAAACCTGGAGGGTCAGAGGTTTAGATGTAATATAAGGAAGTTTTGCTTTTACTGAAAAGGTGATAGATAAATGGAACAGCCTCCCATCAGAAGTTGGAGAGGCTAATACAATGAGGACATTTTAACATGCATGGGATAGGCAAAAAGCCATCCGTCATATTCTGTGTTTGTATGTTTTCGATGTTAAAAGTTGAGTCAGTTTGTTTTTAATCAGAAAAGCAATAATTGTGAACTTCAAAATGTACATAATGTAGTCACCAGCATAATAAACATAAAATAAAACAAATCCATGTCCTGCTTCTGTCAGCTGGGAGTGGTTCTTGATGTTCTTTCAGGAGTGCCGTATCTTCGTTCTGCACCTTGATGTTCTTAGCATGCAATAAACATGAGTTACGCCAATTTGTTTTTTTTGTGGAACATAACATTAGAATTCCTCTTGTACTAACCAGGCAGCAAAACCTGGCTTTTAGGAATCCCATTATGCACTCCACATTATAGGAAGTACCTGCCAAAGCATCATTATTTTCTGTTGAGTTTTGAATAGAATCCAAAAGGAAAGGTCTCAGTGGATATTCAAACATTTTTAACTATTTTTATTTTCAGAATACAGTGTAATAGAATGCATAGCTCCCATTCAGCCTTAAGGATTAGAGAATTAAAATTTGCATTTATAATTTGCATTATCATGCTATGATATTGTATGTATCAATCTAACTATGAATATCTATGTTCCAACTACGTTTAGTAATTAGTAAGCATACTATACATAGTAGATGGTATGATGTATCCACAATAGTGGAAAGCTTGCCATCGGTAAATAAACAAATCTACTGTTTCCTGCGGTTAGTTTGATTTAGGATAAAGACAGATATACACCACGTTAGTTTACTAAACTAATGTTTTATGGTGGTTTAGGCTGCAAAGTCTTCTTTGACTTTTAATTTACGTAAAAAAGGCCAATGCATGTTTAACCATGATGCAACCACATACATTTAAAAAATGTCTCCAGTTATGTAGTTTCTGTCACTATTATACACTAGAAGAGTCTGAACAGAATTTTGTTGTTAATCTAGAATCAACAAAATAATAAAAAATCTCTGGCTCCTCTATGTTGTATGTATCAACATCCCTTCCATAAAGGCACAATGTTGTTTACAAATCGACATGCATATATTAGAATAACATTATAGTTTTAAAGAAAATGTATTTTCTTCTATATGTACTTGAAAATAATGTGGTATAATATTAATAATAATGTGTGTATAATATTAATAATAATAATAATAGATAATATTTTAGAGGGTTGTTCTTCAACCTTGTGGGATAGTAAATGAGCAGATATGTTTTACTTTTCAAAAATATATTTCAATTCATTTTTTATTTTGCTTTGCTTTATGTTTGTCTATGTAAACTAAATGTTATATATATTTTTTTATTTTTAGTATTATTATTATTTTGTGAAATTACTGGGTTTGATACTTTTCCAAATGGGTAAAGGGTTCCAATTGCACCTTAATTATCAAATTTCCATTATCCAATTTATTTAGTTCTTGAGTGTGCAGGAAAATAATTAATCTCATTAACTCCATAGAGTAATTGTCAATTATGTGTTTCCATGCTGATACAAAAGTGTCCTTATCCTAATTAAATGAGTGCCATTTAAATATATTTAATCCCCTAGAGAAATATATTAATCAATATATGTCCCTAGTGCAGTTGCATTCCACTATATTCTTGTTATTCCTTACAGAAAATGTCACTAGATTTGGCAAATGTTATATTTTATTAACACGCAATAATATGCACAATGTGCAGGCTATAACAGACTAAAATACGCAGTACTGGAAAATAAAATAGAGTATACATACAATACATTTTAAAAAAATGCAAGAAATTTAAAAAGTCAACAAAACTTAACCCCTTAAGGACAATAGGGGTTTTTACTCGTAGTATATTGTGGGACAATGGCTCTTTTAACGTTTTTCAGTGTTATTGTTTAGCTGTGATTTTCTTCTTTCTCATTTCGTGCTCCCACACATATTATATATTGTTTTTTTCAGGACAAACAGGGCTTTCTTTAGATACCATTATTTTTATCATACCATCTAATTTACTATACAAAAAATGATAAAATATGGTGATTTTTTGTTAAAAATTACTTTCTCTCACTTTTTAAACCAAAAAACTTTTACTCATCTGCAAAAACTAATGAAAAAACCTGCTAAATAGATTCGACTATTTGTCCTGAGTTTAGAAATACCCAATGTTTTTATGTTTTTTTGCTTTTTTCTGCACGTTTTGGGGCAATAAGTACAGGTAGCGTTTTGCCATTTCAAAACAATTTTTTCCCCAAAGTTAGTCATTCTGCCCCATGTGCCATTTCAGGTATCTTTGAAGCCGGCCAATGAAATTTACCCCATCAAACCATATATATTTAAAAACTAGACACCCCAAGGTATTTGAAATGCTGGTATTTTAACCCTTTCCATGAACTAATTCTACCACTAGCCTTTGTCAAACTTTACGGTAGTAATTTTTTTTTGTATTTTTTTCACACACGTTGTACTTCAGGTATAAATGTACCGCTCCTGGTATATGTCAGTGTCAAACACCCCCCCAATATGTGTTCAGTAACATCTCCTGAGCGCAGTGATACCCCACATGCAGGGGTTTGTTGGGTTATTTGGGAGGTAAAAGGCCACCTTTGTGAGGTGTGTATATTTTTGCCATTTATACATCTGGTCACTCTGTGCCCACGTCCCATACTGGGGACATCTTTGAAGCCGGCCAATTCAATTTACCCCATCAAATCATAATTTTTTAAAACTAGGCACACTATGGGCATTTATAATGCCAATATTTTAACTCTTTGCGTGTGGGATTTTTTTGGGAAGATACAGCGCTAATTGTATGTAGCGCTAATTGTGTATAAAAAAAACATACATATATACCTATTTGCACTTTTTTCGTGACTTTTTTTACATGTAACTATATATATATATATATATTTTTTTTTTTTTTTTTTTTTAAATTTTAAATTTAATTTTTTTTTTACAATACACTGAGGCTGTGTAGCCCCCTCTGAGGCTACACAACCTCAGTGTATAGTTAAAAAACGTCATTGCCTCAATGAAGAGGCAGGCTGGAATGGGGGGTGAGTGATTGACAGACCAGGTCACTGGTCTGTGGTTTAACCCACCGATCGCCGTGATTCACTGTGAATCACGGGGATCGGGAAGTTGTGAATCCCCCCCCCCCCGGAGCATTGCAGGCTTGCCTCAATGAAGAGGCAGCCTGGAATGCCCCTCACCCGATTTGCATCGGGTTCGGAGGGGGGGGGTTGACAGACCAGTGATCTCAGTCGCTGGTCTGTCGTTTAACCCACCGATCGCCGTGATTCACTGTGAATCACGGCGATCGGGAGGTTGTGAAGCCCCCCCCTGAGCATTGCAGGCTTGCCTCAATGAAGAGGCAGCCTGGAATGCCCCTCACCCGATTTGCATCGGGTTCGGGGGGGGGGGGGTTGACAGACCAGTGATTTCAGTCACTGGTCTGTCGTTTAACCCACCGATCGCCGTGATTCACGGTGAATCACAGCGATCGGGAGGTTGTGAAGCCCCCTCTGGGGCATTGCAGGCATGCCTCAATGTAGAAGCAGCCTGGAATGCCCCTTACCCGATTTGAATCGGGCTCGGGGGGCGTGTTTAACAGACCGGTGATTTGCATCGCCGGTCTGTTGTTTCAACCGCCGATCTCCGTGAATTGCGGAGATCGGAAGGTTGCAAAACCTTTTTTTTTTGTTTGCCTGGATAGCCTCACTTGTGAGGCTTCCAGGAAAACCGCGATGCCGCCGATCGCGGCGAAAACGCCGCGGTAAACGGCAAATAACGTTACCACGTACATGTACGGGCATTGTCGTTATCGCGTTGCACGGCAACCCCGTACATGTACGTGGATTGTCGTTAAGGGGTTAAAATGGAAAAGTATAATCATTTTAATGTTTTTGTCATTAATCATCACCTGATTGTTGAGGCAGGGGGTAGACAGGTATTTTGTCTGAAATGTGGAGTCATCATCAAATTATATATGGTTTAATCTAGCATGTACGAGAACAAGTACATCTGGCTTTGCATTTCTTGAAACTAAAAACCTAGTAAGCTTTCATGATAAATAGATATTTTATTGCATGGTTTAGTAAAAAATATGAATCTATAATAATATTCTAATCTTTGTCCTAATGCTTTATTTTATAGAAACACAGTAATTTAGGTCAGGACCAGACTGGCGATGAAGAGGCAGCCCTGGCAGTGGACAGCCAGTGGCCACATGAGGACTTACAGTTCCAGGAAAAACCTCCTAAAAAGTGAAGATTAATAACATTTTCATCAAATATCCAAGAATAACAATCTTTAACAACTTCCTAAAATGCACAAGCATATTACATATTACAAATCCATCTGGATGTCTAATTATGTCAGGTATAAAATTCCTTACCTCTAATCTAATTCATTTATTCAAAAGCACCCAATTTCAAACAAATAGTAGCCCGACCTGCAAAATCCAACCAAAATCTTTACCCATTATCCAATGGTTTTTATAAATGTGGCCATGTCCCTAACAATAGTACTCAATAGTGGGAGAAACATTCGGGAGAATAGAAATTTGAGCTCACCAGAAAGATGCACACCATTTAAAGGAAAGTGTAGTTTGACTTGGGGAAACTACTCATGGACAGAGCAATATATTAAGGATTTCCTACTTGTTGTAATTAATTGAGAAGTTGGAGAGTCGGACAAAACAGTCAAACTCTCTCATAATAATGGGCAAGGTGATCATCAGGTTTCTTAGATTAAATAATAAGTTGTCATTGTAGTCCATTATTTTATACTGATGAGCTACTCACTGATACCCCTGTATATCTGGGTTCATGCTTACGGAATCCACGAAGGGTTCTATAGAGAGGGCAAACAGCATACCTTGCCTTATACCACTGTGGATTACAAATGAGTGAGAAAGAATCCCATTAAGCCTCACCATAGCGGACGGGTTCTTATAGAGAGAGTGAATCCACTCGATCAAACAGGAAGGTAAACCTACGGCTGTGAATACCTGAAATAATTTTTCATGATCCAACGTCTTTTCTGCATCAGTAGATTGCAAGAGAGACATGGATTGGGTTCCTCCAAGAAGCTTTCGCATAAAAGGAGCATTCTGGGATACAGTTGTTGTCCCCAGCTGGTGGGGACCTACTAACCTTTGCATAACCTTTGATACTCCTCTTAATAACTGCCATCTTGTATAGGAAATAAACGCGTGCACTGGAATTTCTATTACATTACACACTAGAGTTTGGACAACGGAGACCCTCACTGACCCCACTGACTGGTAATTGAGAGACTCACTTGTTACACTTTGTAACAACTACCAACTATTTATCTGGTTTGACATTGATACTTTTTATTTTGCACTGGAACGTATTGAGTTTATTGTCACAGATTGATCTTTTTCCACTGTTAATTTAGTTTGGTTAACTGTTCAAGGTGTTAGGTGGTACACTGCATGTTCTTTTTGTGATATTCTATATGTGAAATGCTGGCCACTTCTTCAGTTTTCTCCTTACTTGAAACTTCCTCTTTTGGGATTATATTATATATTATTTTCTTGGATATGCACATCTGCATGCTATGTTTTTAAGATCATGTAGCGTTCCCCTTATACATCCACTTCGTCTTCAGCTTTCTTTTTCCTTTTGATGCCCCCTTCTTTTTGAAAAGTTTGCTACGGAGGAAGATAAGATGTATGCCAAATGTATCTTCTGATGTACGTGTATCTCTTCCAAATACAGTTGACAATCTGGAAGTCCGTAGTGAAGAATAGCTGGATTAGTACAAAATGAGTCAAGCTATTGTTCCTCTGTGGTGTGTTTTGCTCCATGCGGATATAATTAAATGCTTACAAGCATTAGATTGACACTTTTGGACTCCATAGTTATCCTGAGTTTAGAAGTACCCAATATTTTGATGTACCTTGGTTATTTTTTTGCAAGTTATAGGGAAATAATCTCTTTGTGTTCCACAAATATTCGCCTGTTCCTGCGTTCGGTTCTGGCGAATATATGTGTACATTCTTTGTGTTAGATTTTTTCTTCGTTTTTTGTAGAAGGAGTTAATACTGGGTTAACGCAGCAGCTTTGGTGCCAGGATTTTAAAGGTCCTTACGAGCAACTCTATTGGCCGCCGGCAGGAGCCTCCTCTGCCATCAACCAATGAAGTGCAATGGTTGCCCGCGCGGCCTCTTTAAATCCTGATGGCGAACCTGCGGATTTCCGCTCCCGCTATCTACGCAGCATCACAGGGGTTAACAGGTGCGGAACGTAGGTTCGTCGCCAGGCGTTAAAGGACCAACTGGTTGATGCCAGAGGAGGCCCCTGCAGGCGAACCTACGGATTTCCGCTCCCGTTAACCCCTGTGATGCTGTGTAGATAAGGTAGGCTAGATGAGGAAGGGACCAGGGAGATTAGTAAAGAAGACGAACACAAAGATTCTTCGTGTTGTGTGTCTTCGTATACGTTTTGCCGCCGCCATGTTCGACTTCTCCCAACACCCATACTGCACAAATAGGACTTGTTGCATTCAAAAGACTTGCCCAGCACCCAGGTTGCATCCACAGAACTTATGTAACATCCAGGTTGCATCCACAAGATTTGGCAATCACCCAGATTGCACACATAGGACTAGCCCAGAACCCAGATTGTAAACACAATGGCTTGCCAAAGCAACCAGATGCTCACAGACACATATTTCCTAGTGCTCCTCTTAGCCAGGGCTTCTCTCAATCTGGTTCATGCATGCCCTTTTTTCATTCTATACCCTTTAGGGCCAAAACAGTAAAAGTAATAGGTAAACAGTGAGAATATACACAAATACTCTACCTTTACAATTGCCTGCCCATAAACAAACATGCCTCCCCACACACAGGCGCACGTGTGAAGTTACCTTGGACTGAGTCTATTAATACATTTAAAAAAAAATAGAAATTCAATGGCAAAAAACTTGCTAATGCCAAACTTAAGTTCTTGCTTAAATGTAAAAAAGCCAGGAAATACAAGACAAAGTTACAACAAATTAAGTTCACTCCCCCATGTGTATTTGCTAATGACATCAGACATAACATCACAAATGGTATCATCAATAGAATAGTGTTGACAATAAATACAACACTTCGTACTGTCTCATGTGAAAAGATTCAATTTGTTTTTATTTGCATTAACAATTTATAAATTACTACCAGTATATCAGCCTAGAATAAGTGGAATTGTTTGAATATTATTTTGAAAAATAGGGAAACACCCATTAAATTGCAGATATTTGCTAATATGTAAGTTATAATAATTATAATACTATATGACTAACGCCTGAAAAGAAAATAGAAATAAACAGCCATTACATTAACCATTCCAAGTTTTAAGGTTGGACCTTGCACTTGGGTCTTCTGTCCTCTTATCTACCCCATAAAACACCTCTTAGGTTCAAATTATATGGAGTGAAAAAATAAGTGCAATATTTGCCAAATGTTCTGGTAGGTTCCTAACCAAAAATTGTCCAATATACACAATATAATGTAAGAAGTTTATAATTTATTTTAATGTTCTAGTGACAATATCAAAATCTATATAGTTTTTTTTCCCCAAAACAAATGTAATTTTTCTAACATGTGCAAAGCATTGGTTTTACTTCGAAGTAAATGTAACCTGGTACTGGAAATCATGATCACGTTAAAAATTGTTAATAATACTTTTATAACTATTTAACAAATGCAATTTATTTTTATCTTGAACATTTACATACCAGCAGTGCTCTTTTTTGCATTCTGCATAATTTTCTTTTTAATTTAAAGAAAAATAAATGCTAGCCATCCCCTAGTCCGGTGCCCCAGTTGTATTTGCTGATTATTTTACATCTCACAAGTCCTTCCTTACTTTTTTATACGTGCATATTGTGTATCATGAACAATCAGGTCTGGGAAAAAGTGTCTGGAAGATATTTATGAAGGCAATCAGCAACTAGTCCACACTGCCTATTACTGTTAAGGTAATCCACTTTTAGTAACTAGTGATGGAGATTACATCCCTCAACTGTAGGATGCATAAATAAGCGTCAATTCCTATGATTAGCACAGGTTATGTTTTATTTATGAAAATTGTGTTTAGGTGTGTTATCTATGCATTCCAATTCTGAATGAATAATCCTATTTACTCTGCAACCCAAGTGCTTCAATAGATCAGTAGCTGTTTATCTCCCTTTTACCGATTTCAGTACATATGGAAATGTATAGCTTCACTCACTCATCATCCCTGTATAGGATATATACAGTAAGACATACTAGATAAGCACTTTTTGCTGTTAAATTCTGATATTTACAGATTTTACTTTATACATATGTGTTATTATTGAGTAGGTTTCTGACCAGACCATACTGGCCCAATATAAGTCACACCACTTTTTTTCTGTTGCTGCCCCAAGTATATTTCCACTCCCCAATGACAAAGATATAGGGAACAATGTTGGTAATATCCACAAACTACCCTTATTACATATGCAACCAATGTAGTGTTATTTCTGTTACTACGCACATTTCCAAACACACATTTCCCCTTCTTCCACTAGTCTTTTTCTTCAGATATTGAGGTCTACTTGGTATCTTCCAACATGCTTAGGGTAATGTGGTCTTGCCTCTGTTGTACAGAGAGACACATGCTGGTCAAAGTCCAGTCTGAGCCCTGAACCCTGTATTATACTGCTTGACAGACTGTGCTTGCAACTCCAACCTAGATCAAAGAGGTATACCATGTGAGCACAGAAACCAGGACAACTTAGGCCAGATATTAGAGGTACAACATTACCCTCCACCTCTCATTAAATGAAATTGTAAGTGTACTATTTCATAGATGTGGGTCATTCTAAATTGTAACTCTGATTCCCTCGACAAAGCCCCACAATGCCTAATCCCCTTGAAAATGCCCTTTGTTGGTGCTTAATTTCTCCTGACTCCCTCCGTGGTCTGAGTTGTTCTCTCTATAGACGTCTCTTGGGAGTGTTGTAAAACAATACGCCTAAAATGTCAAAGTAGAATTCCCTTAAATTCTAAAATGCTTTCTCAAGATGGGCTTCAATATAGTAAATTATGGTGGGATAAACTGTGACGCATTACATCCTTTTAATTACCAAAATCATTGTTAATGAAAGTAAAGTCAAACAGTAATAACACAAAGAAAATGAAACCGTTTATATTTAATAATATTATTCTTAAATGTAGTTTAAATGAAAATTAAGAAGTATTCCAAATGAATACGGTATATTCCAGAGAAGCCAAGCTAAAGATCAGGTCGTAAATAGCATTTATGTAGTATATATTTTTATACAGTTCTCATGATGACTTCCTTGAAAGAACATTCCACCTTTTATTTCTTCTTCTGAAGTTTTGTCTTAACAAACTTTCAGTTTCTGAGCTGATAGCTGAGCAATGCCGAGTCTGGTTTTATCCTAACTGCTCCTCGGGAACAGTGATTTGCAGCTTACTTCTTATTACAAGATACATTATGCAGGAACTCTCTGTGATGGGACACGGTAGCCCTGCTGTGAGAATGCCTATCAGAGCTTCTTTTAAGACCTTTTCTCAATTGTCAGCAAAGTATTTTTAAGGTTAAAAGGTGTAAAATTATTCTGAAATGCTTTTTTGACCTGTCGCCTATCACGGAAATGTTCACAGATCATTTTTTTTTCTCCTAAAATTGTTTTTCTTTTTTTTTTTTATGTAGAATCATTACATGAATGTCTAGTTTTACCCATTCAGCACCGACGAATGATTCCATGAAACATTCTTTTGAGTACAGATTTAATCGCATTATATTCTACATAACTTTCAAAAAGTTTAAACATGGACAATCTTATGATACACAAAAATGCGGGTTGTATTGCTCCCTCTCAAATTAAAATACAAACCCCTAAAGGAAAACATTTGTTGGGATAAAACTAAAAGCACATGACCTGCTGGTACTTAATTCACTCATCATATGGACTGCAAAAATACATAAACTGTGCAGGTAAATGACTTAGTCTCTACATACATCAGTGGTCTCCAACATAACATTTTCGAAAACTACTTATTATTCATAAAATATTCTAAAAAAAATGTTGCATTAGAGATCTGTTATGTATAATTTTATGATTTGAGTTTTCCTTTGCATTTCTTTCTGAGGGCTAGTTGTAAAACAACAGATTGACCTACCATCCCCTCCTCCTGACATGAGGGCAGTGATGCTGTGACACAATACATACGCCTAAACTGTATAGGTTAGGCTTCATCTATTTGTATATTTAACCACAAATTTGCATATTGTGTAGCATATACAGTATGTTCATCTTCAGATATTTTAATTGTATTGCGTTCCTACCCCAAATCCTAATTTAAAGTGTCTGTGTGCACTTACTTGAATAATTTTTAAATCAGAAACCATATCGCGATTATTGTGTTCAACATTCTACAATAAAGGGGATATTCAGTTCTCATGAGAAGTCTGTAGAGGATGGAGTTAAAGATAACATCTTTCTGTCATCAGGTGAATTCAATATGCTCCATGGTGTGAAAGTCAAGTCTATCACAGAATAGACAGGAAACATAATCTCATTATACACAGGAACACAGCTCTGCTGATTTGTCATTCTCTAAGTGGCCCAGTGATTGGAACAACTTTGATAACCATACCTCAAGAACACACTATTTTTTTTTTTTTTCAAACCCCCAAATTTGTACTTTCAGCAAGATCAGCAACTGAATAAATTGACCCCTTGACCATTTTCTTTAAAAGGTAAATCGGTAAATCACCAATTACAACCTACAAGATTTAGCTGTTCTATTACAATTAAACTATAATTGCTTTCTGTAGAAGGAAATCACTTTATGGTGTTGTTCACAGAGAGCTTTGCTGCTATACAAAACCAGACGTATGGGAAGACGTGTGGCTCCTTCTCTCTGCCTCTTTCTTCCCCTTTCCTTTCTCCTCTAACTCCTTCTTTTTTCTCCAACTCACCTGTCCCCCTTTTGTGTTCATCCCCTTCTCTCACCCTCTCTCCTTGATCTCCTTTTTTCTCTCGCTTTTTTATTTGCTTTTATTTCCCTCCTTCACTGTCCTCCCAGCCATCCCTTAACTTAACTTTTGTTATCACACACACTTACAGCCAACAAAATGCATGATATCACATCCCCATTCCCATCCCACCATACATCCTGTAGGATACAGTAGACCTACCATCAACATAGAACCATGCTTTCCACTCAGTAACCACTCTCCTCTTTGGCCAGTGGGCAAGAAGTATAGCCACGGCTTAGCTTTTTGTAATAATCACACAACAGCTTGGATGAGGGACAAAGCACATCTTCACTCAGTGGAAACGATAACACTCAATGGCACATTGTCCACTTTGTAGTGCAGCAATTGCACTAAGCGCCATCCAACATGTCTGAAAATTCCCACAGTGGCAAGGCTATTATATATAATTTTATTTTTCAACTGTGCAAAGTACATTGCTATTGTATTATTGTAATAAATAGATTTTTTACTACCTTTTAGTATTATATTATAATTAAGGACTGACACGGTTGAGGACACACTTCTTGCTCTACTGTCCCTTTTTTCCCAGCAGTGAAAGGGGGAATGCTTCTGATCAGCTTGCAAAGATGCAAGATCCTACCCTTGACAAAGACATATTGTGGAAAAGTTGGTGGATCTCACAGGGTGTCAGCCTGTCCTGTCTGTATCTGTTATTCTTGGTATGTAACTTGTACTGGTACTATTTACTCTTTATTGTGACTTTTTATCTTCAGTAAATTTATATTTGCTCTCTTTATTTGATTCCCTTGTGTATGCCTTGCATGCTAGCCTTGTGTTTTATATTTTGCCTATCATAGTGTTTGGAGGACACGTTCTTTGGCTTTAGCACCATACTCAGTATTAGTTCTGTTACTCTTTTTTTTACCATTTAGCCTATCAGTGCAGTTTCTATACTCACGCAGCATACAGCCGCACGTAGACAGCTGGTGGCCACATCCTGCAGGACCACATCACAAAAGTATGGGGCACTATAGGCCAGTGGCCCACCAACATTTTCCTGGTAGGCAAGATGGCTGGTCATGCCTGTTCAGAAATTATGACATGTCAGGTAAAAAATAGAAAGATACATTGATCTTTATAATTATTATTTTTTAACGATCATAGAGCTGAGCTTTTGTCGACTTCTACTACTACAACATCTGTGATGCAATTCCAGAAACACAGTGATGACGTGAATTAGAAGAGAGGGTTAGAGGTCAGGAGAGGAAATGTAAATTAGAGTGTCATCCATATACAAGTGGTATTGGAAGCCAAAGCCCAAAATTAGTTGTCCAAGGAAGGGGGCGTAGATGGAAAAGAGTAGAGGCCCAAGAACTGAGCCCTGTGGAACCCAAGCATATAGCAGTGATTGAATGTTTACATGGGGATGGGAATACACAGAGGAAAGAGAGAAATTAAAGATATTGGTTAGGGTTGGGTAAGGATGCCAAGAAGAGATGATAGGAGATGTGAGCCTACAGGGTCAAGGGGGCAGGTGGTGAGTTGGACCTCAGAAACTTCAGTAGGGGTGACTGGACTGAAGCAATTGAGGTTACTTTGTGGCAAGGAGGGGGGTTGGGGTACCATATGAGTAACACCATGGGGGAGAATGTATCCTTAATGAGAAGTTGTAAGGTGAAAGAGGTGCTGGATGACAGAGAAGGGTGTTAAATGTGGAGAACAGATGTTTAGGGTTATGGGAAAGGGAGGAGATTAATTAAATAAAATAGGTTTGTTTAGAGAGAAAGTCTAAGTCTCCAAGGGTTAATATAGTGATGGTGAAGGTAAGAAAGCGGAAGAGCAATGCGGCAAAGTGATCAAAGGATTGGGAAGTAGGGCCGATCACAGAAACATGCATGGCTATTGGGGAGAAGAGACACACAGAATGTACTTCAAAAGACAAGAAGGAGAATGTTGGTGGTAGACATTAACCTGCAGGTCTAGGTATGTGGCTAATGTATAGACAACTTAAAAGAGAGCAGCAGGAGAGGTAGTGTCAGAAGATGTTAACCATGTTTCAGTGAGCGCATGGAGGCTGAGCTGAGATTGAATGTCCCCTGAGCACGGAAGGAGAAGGATGCAGACCAATGACAGGTCCCCTGCAGCTGCGGGGGATCTGGATCTTAGTCGTCTCATAGTCAGACCTATTTGAGGTCTGATTATAAGACGACCCCGATTATAAGACGAGGGGTATTTGCTCTGAAAAAAAACCTCGTCTTATAATCGAGCAAATACGGTAGTCCTCTTGGGATGATGCCACTGCAGCTATATTTCCAAGCAAGCTGTATTATATTTTCTATTGTAATTTACGTTTGCTTGTTACTTGGTGCAAGCTCCAGAAAGCACCCTGTTTATACATAAACCATCACTGCAGCATGTTAACATATTAAATACAGTATTATCATTTTACTTAATATTGCATTATTGTGTTATTTGTGATAACTCCTTTTAGGCAGAGTAAAAAATACAACTACTGATGCAAAATTCCCCAAAGAGCACTATTAATCACAAGCCCCAGGAAGTAATAGCAAGTTATTGAATAATTCCCCTTCCCTCCCTGCACTCTGCTGTATATGCTTGATAAACTGATTTGTAGACATACACTTAATGTAGTAGTCAGATGGTGATTCTCCTCTGCATATCTATGCCCAGCACAAAACGCTTGGCACCTAATTCCAGATGGTGTTTCTTCTTTGTGCCAAATTACCGTATTGGCTCGGATATAGGCCGCCCCCGTATATAGGCCGCACCCTAAAAGTTTGGTGCTTTTTTAAAGAAAAAGTTTTTTTTCTTTAAAAAAGCACCAAAAAAAACATGCTGCCACTCTGTCTCCCCCCCCCCGAGATACGCTGCCGCTGTCCTCCCTCCCCGCGATACGCTGCCGCTGTCCTCCCTCCCCGCGATACGCTGCCGCTGTCCTCCCTCCCCGCGATACGCTGCCGCTGTCCTCCCTCCCCGAGATCCGCTGCCGCTGTCCTCCCTCCCCGAGATCCGCTGCCGCTGTCCTCCCTCCCCGCGATCCGCTGCCGCTGTCCTCCCTCCCCGCGATCCGCTGCCGCTGTCCTCCCTCCCCGCGATCCGCTGCCGCTGTCCTCCCTCCCCGCGATCCGCTGCCGCTGTCCTCCCTCCCCGCGATCCGCTGCTGCTGTCCTCCTCTGCCCCCCCTCCTCGACTTACCGGAGCAGACTCCCGGGTGTCTTGCGGGGCCGGCGAGGGACATCTACGCAATACGCGTATGCAACTTCCGGTACCGGAAGTTGCATGCGCGTATTGCGTAAATGTCTCCCGCCGGCCCCGCAAGACACCCGGGAGTCTGCTCCGGTAAGTCGGGGGTGGGCAGAGGTAAAACGCTTAGATAACCTCCCGTGCCGGCACCCCCCCCCGTGGGAAGTGCTGGCAGGGGAGGCTGTCTGAGCGTATCGGGGAGAAGGATGCAGGTCCCCTGCACCGCTGCGGGGGATCTGTATCTTAACCCCGCTGCCTGCCCGGCGCTAGAGCCCGAATATAGGCCGCACCCCCACTTTAAAAACTTAAAGTGGGGGAAAAAAGTGCGGCCTATATTCGAGCCAATACGGTATATCTATACCCTGCATGTTTTATTTTTTTTAACAATTGAAATGGTTTTTTTTTCCATGTTAGGGCTATTTCTCACAAGATGCTTTTCAGGGATTCTGAAAATACACAGCACTCTTTAAAATGCCAACTGTATTTGAAATTTTAAATTTGTACAAATTATAATTTCAATGACAATTTCATTAATTGTTAGGAATGTCTGAAAATGAGGAAGGACCTTTAACAAAACAAACAAAAATGATGCTGAAAGTTCTGAATTTTTGTTTGATTTTTATTTTCCACACTCACTCTTCTCCAACCTTCTCTGTCTCCTTTTCCACAGCTATGCTGTTTTTTCTCCTTTTCTTTCCCTCTTCCGTATTTCTCGGGTCTTCATTCTTCTTTCTTCTCTGGTGATCCACTGCGTTACCCTGCCCTCCTGAAGCACTTCCACAGCAGGACAGAGCCTCTACAGGGACAACATCTCCCTTGATTGGAGGAATGGGGGAGGAATACCCATAGTATGCGTTGAGGCTCTGCCCTGATGCGGCAGCGTTTCAGGGGTCCAAAATTATGCAGACAGATACTCTGAGAACATCAGGACAGTCATTATGTGTGACGTGGATAAAGCAGCTGAAGGTGGCTAGTGGCAAACAAAAATGGGTTGAATAGAATGCCATGGCTGAGGTAGAAGGCATGGGGGGTGGTAGTTTTTTAGGTGGAGGAGTTGTGAGAGGTATTGTTAGGTATAACGTTAGCAGGTTGTTGTTACACAGACAGAAGGGAGTGTTACAGAACTAGAAGACTGTACAAAGATGGGAGAGCAACAGGTCAATTTGTTGGCTTTGGGAGTTGGTCCACTTTGAGAGACCATTGGAAGTTGTTAGAGATAATAGTTTAGCCGCAGCAGAGAAGGATAGTTCATCACTAGGACTAGGTATATTAGTGTCTTCCAGGATTAGTGTAGGGGGGGTAAAGGAGAGAATGTGGGAGAGTCATGCAGCAAGATTATAAGGTCTCTAAATCACACTGGCATGCAAGCAAGTGGAGAAAAGAGGTAGAGTGAACTTCAAAACAAAAAAGAATGAGGGAGATGGGATTGGTGGCAGCCACTGAAAGTTACAGTGGGGAGTAAAAAGAATACCAACACCCGCTGTTTGTCCCCAGGTGTAGCTAAGGTGTGTGCAACCATAATAAAGAGCAGCAGGAGAGTTAGTGTCCGAGGACAAGAGCGATGTTTTAGTGATGATGAGGGGGCTGAATGAAAAAGTCAGGAACATTGAATTTGTTGCACACAAATATTCCATAGGGCACAGGAGAAAGGTACTGAGGTTACAGTGGGTTTGAGGTTGGAAGTAATGCAGTTGTTCATATTCTTATGTGCAGGAAGGGAAGAGGTTGGACTAGATACACCAGTGTTACATTTAATTACCCCTGAACATAGAAAGAGGAGAAATAGACAAATGAGAGGTGGGATTAGGATTTGATGGGATGGTCTTCTTTCGCCTGAGTTCGAGTAGGAGTTAGAAACGTTTATAGAAAGGCGAGAAGGGCAAGTGACATGAGCTGTCACGGTGGCAGGTGCAGAGAGTATATTTATATTATAATATTTTAAAACTATTGTTGTTACACCTGGGTGTGCATATATATGACACCGGTCACATTTTCTACTTTTGCATTAAGTGTGCCATGTGCTTGGCTTGTTCACTCCCACCAAATAGCGATCTGCATAGATGTATGGTTCCGTATCGTACAGGCCGCAAATCGTACAAAAAGATTTTTATGATGACCTGAAAACATCCGTATAATGGTATAGTGGTTATAGTGTTTTTTTTAAATCACATTTTCTTTTATATTTGTAAAATTACAAATTAACCTATATTTTAAATATATTGTAATCTTTTGTATTTGATTGTATTTATTACTTGAAAAGAAAGGATAATAGTTGTGTATATTTTGCTTTACAGTGCTGTAGGTGTAAAGGGTCAGAGGCTTCATATTATCTAACAACACAAAAATGAACACCAGCTATTCAGAACTTTTAGTTAAATGTGTAGTTAAATTTGATTTAGATAACTGTTTCATCCAAAGCTTTCATTCATCATAAACAAATCTCATACATACATATTGACCAGCGTGAACTGCAAACTACATGGGGCGTTTTTCTGCTCTGCAATATGTAGATAACAACTAAAACAACAATCAGCCCACAACTGATTGAACTCAAGCAGGGATAGGCAGTGTCTGGCATTATATTTGTTGTGTGATGCAACTTTCATTATGTTCAGGCATCTTGAAGGGAGCTTTAATGCTTTCATTGTTCAGAGCAACTGTCCATATAAAAATTAAGTGAAATTTTATGCCATCAATTCTCACATTAGCCCAATAACCAACATGTTCTTGTCCGAACACTGTTTTGAATTATTGTTATAACCAGTAGGTTGTAATTTAAGGAAATTGATGTCTTTAAGCAGAATAAATTGGATTCTGGTTGGTCATTCATTTGGGAGCTTTACTCTTTTTAAGTGGTCCCTGATAGGTAATGTTAGTTGTTTGTCGGGTTGTGAAATGTGTGTGAGTTGTGTTAACTCTATTTGGTCCCGTTATCCATAAGCAAATACAAATATACTGAAAAAAAGTTATAGTAAAATCAGTAAAATTGTAGCCCTATATATTTTCTGCAAATATAACCATGCACTTGCATGCCACAAGTATATGTAAACTGCGTGTTTAAAGAAATGACACAGAAATGCATATTTTTAAGATAAAAGGTAAGTTAGTTATAAGAGCATAGCCCATTGGCAATATACTTCAGTAGAGAACATCACATCAAACCTAAATGGGTTTTCCAAAGATTAAAGCTTCTTTTGTTATTTGACAAATAAATAGTCTAACTTTTTAAAAGAAAAGCACATTTTGTCCATTAAATAACATCAAATGGACCAGAAATACAGTGAAGACATTGATAATGTTGTAAATGACTATTATAGCTGGAAACATTTGATTTATAAAGGAATATCTTCATAAATGTACAAATGCCCTTTATCAGAAACTCCTGTGCTCCAATGGCACATTGTGTTTACTAATCCAAGTTTAAAAGGCTAATCGATCATTAGAAAACACTTTTACAATTATGTTAGCACATCCAGAAATATTCTCATACATGGTAGTTTTGCTTGGCCAATGTTGACAGCCAACTTGAGAGAGAGAATCACCCAACATGAAAGTTGATTTCTACTTCAGCCAGGTTGTCTAAAGAACAGGCACAAAAAATGTATGAAAATGTCATGATTTTTTTTTTTAAACAAAAATTTGATAATATGTTGTAACAGTTTAAGTACACATAATTGCGTTCTAACATAAGCCCTATTGCGGGCTGTGCTCCCACCAGTCAGGAGGAAATAGGCACAATGAAACATAAATATTGCCTCTGTACAAAAAAAATGTCTGTTTGTGATGAGTTATCTGTGAACATTTCATATACAATATAAACAATACAAAACAAGCAAAAACATTCCGTGACCATATGTGTTTCCCTGGGCAGATTCATATAAAGAGTTGTTTTGTGAACAGATATTCACTGATGCTGGCACAGAGAATGGAATATTTAATTATATATGAGCCCTTCTAGTTTGTAGGTGTTAGTTTCACTATAAGCAAGAATTCCCAGTAGTAATGTGAGCTAGGTTAATTAAGTGTTAACTAGACAAACATTGAAATCCTTGCCTGTCAAATTCTTGAATCAAGGAATCGAGCTGAGTGAAAACTTATGCCTATATCCAAGGAACATTATAAACAAGCACTTTCCGCCCCACATAATAGCTTGACAGCTACAGTAGGCAGGGCCGGCTTGGGAAAAAATTAATTAACCCATATTTGAATGCGCCAATATTGTGCACACGGCACATGTGTGGGGTTCTAGCCTAAATATTTTTTTGTTTATAACAGGGACAAACTATGCATTTTAAAGTATAATTGAACAACATATTAGTCAGAAATAAGATGCTTATGAAAACACTGTCGCCCATGACACAACGTAATGGATTGGGAGCATCTGGGAGATCACAGTACAGTCCGAATAATGCTAAATATTATTAGTATGATTTTTTTTTTCAATTTTATTTAGATAAATTACTGAAAACAAAGTTCTTTAAAACACAGAAATCACTTTCACAATAGGTAATAGACAGACAAGTAAACTTGTAGCTCTCCTAAAAAAAATTGTGAAAAAAAGTGTGCAAAATGATTTGCTAAACAATCTGCAAAAAATCTCAGCTTGGAATAGCAAACTGACAAAAGGCAAAATGCATTCATTAGCATGGTAACAAAAACCAACAAGCACCAAAATCCTTGCTTGTAAATTTTTGCAACTTCCACAGTTTATCAGTGAGATTTTTAATAGATGAAAATAATGTCTTTCCTCCAACAAGTGGTTATACTCACAAGTACAGGATTTAAACCTTATGCTTTATTGCCATATTTTATTTGCAATAAAAATGATATTTCCCCCCAAAAAAGGATACATTTATTCTTAGTGTTGAAGGAGATAATATTCACCTCTATTTAAGAATCTAAAAATAAAAATTATATTTACCACCTCTGGTGCCCTACTGGTCTGTTGATGAGGAAATATAAATCCAGTTTCAGTAGAGAAGGTTTAGTGGACATTATGTTCTTTAAATTAGGCAACTGCCATCAAATGTAAATTAGCCCGGAGAAAATTGTAAATATGAAGAATACTAAAATTTGGGGAGCTGAGTGAAAATACCGTATTTGCTCAATTATAAGACGAATACCCCTCGTCTTATAATCGAGTTTGTCTTTTAATCAGACCTCAAATAGTGGTCTGACTATGAGACTAAGATCCAGATTCCCTGCAGCGCTGCAGGGGACCTGGATCCTCCTGTCTGGTAACCTCAGCGGAGGCTGTCTACGTGCATCGCGCATACCTTCCCTGGCTGCCAGAGAGGAGAATTCCCGCAGCACTGCAGGAAATTCTCTGTCAGCCTGCGAACGTCCGCTCAACTCCCGCTACTACTGTCACATGCCCTTCCGGTGCTCAGTCATAGAAGCCCTGGAAGGAATTAAAAACAAAAATTATATTTTTCTCAATCATAGCTTTTATTAAATATGAAAAAATAGTTAACATGAATTTATATTTACTAGTAAAACTTTTTTTCCTATAGGTTCATCTTATATTAAGGCTTTTTCTTTTTTTACTAAATTAATATTCAGATTTTGGGAGGTCGTCATATAATCGAGCAAATACGGTAATACAATACTATGATCAGAAAAATAAGCAATGATTAGCATAGAGAGAGTGAGCCCGTCTTTGTCTTTTAAATTCAAACCTTATCTCTGCAAATCATTCCCATAGGTTAAAACTCTCCAATAAGAATAATCGGTATTATTATAATTATTATAATCCCTACAAATTTTGAAAAAATTGCCACTAAAAGGAGCTCTCATCTAATAAATAATTAATTAATCTAATAAATAACTATTGACCTGTAATGCAAAGATAATGTGAACCATGAAATGTTTTGGTGGGCATATATCTTATGTATTAAAAAATTATAGGGAAAGCAAATATTATACCTTGCCTTAAAATATAATATCTATTTAAGCATCAATGAATTTCAGATATTTAGTGGATAACCAATTTCTATGATTCGCATTCCACATTCTATGACCTTCTCTGAGATGAACAATTTGTACTCATCATTAAATGAATGTTAAAATTAATTAAGACATACCTGATAGGGCATCTAGTTTTACCAAGAACTTATTTGCTCTTCGTATAAGATAAAGAAACAAGACGTACCGTATGTTTAAAAATATAATATACATATTTTCTGGCCTACAATATCTGACAAACTGCTTCCATTCCCATCCTAGCCACTGCTTTTAGACATCAACCGAAGTCAGCAAATGTCATGACAGGCACCTGGGATAAGGTCAATAATAGAGACATAGAAAGGACCATTTGCTGGGGCATAAGGAAGGGCCAATACAACTTTTAAATATTTGGTTTATTAAGAAAAAACACCTCATTGATCAAACAGTTTCACTGCGTATATACGCTCAGCATACAATATGTTTATGTGTATGTACATGTAAGGAAGAATAGGGGTGGGCTGGCTGCTTTTAGTCCAGCGGGCAAGCACATGCAAATGGCTTAGAAGTAGGGTCATCCCTTCCATGGGTGTATCATATCCAGTTGGCAACTACTGAGGAACGGCATTGACAGGGGAGTGCGAAGGCAGATCAAATGAGAATCACATGGAAAACACAGAGATCGACTGAATAACACATGGACACCCTGGATTGTGGGAATACATCAAATAAGAACCACATGGAAACATAAAGATTCGGTAAATAACATGGACACCCTACATTGTGGGCATAGACCATATGAGCTGGTGTTTGTAAGCTGGTGTGTACGTGTATATATGTGTAAAGGAAGGGGTGTGTATGTCTATACATGTGTGTGTGGACAGGCATATGTTAGGGAGAGCTGACCCACCCAATCCAAGCAGGCTTTGTATACAACAACCAGCCAATCACCAGTAAGGTACATCGCTTGCCAAACTCTATATTTTAAGTGGAAAAGTTGGGGGACGTCTTATACGCCCAGTCGTCTTATACGCCGGAAAATATGGTATATATATATATATATATACATATGCTCTTGCTTCAAATATTATTATTACAAGTCATATGGGTTTATACCTATACACACACACAGAGAAGAAATATATTGTATATATGGTTTGTTTCAGCATTCACTAGGTACTTTCAAGAAATTTGCAAACAAGCAATCTGTTAAATGAATCACTTTGCTTCTATAGTACTACTGACCAGCTAGCTCAGACCACTGCTCTAGCACAATAACCACACACAAACAATGAAAAATTATCAAGCAAACTTGTGGGTTCCTCACTTTCCATCAGCTGGCATTCACAAGTTGCTTTAAATTTAAGAATCATTTCACATGAAATACTACTGGTATCATTCATCACCATCAATCATCATACATGTTGTGCTAATCATCATTCTCAAGTCATCTAAAATTACCTAAATGCAGCCAGCCAGCCTAAATTAGAATGTGTAACTGGCATAATATCATTAACAACACCACAGTTTACAGAAACCATCAGCGTATGGAAACTAGAAAGAATGACCCTAAGTTTGAAAAACATTTTTTTGCAGATGCTGTCACAGCAGAAGCATGTAGTACATGTCATGAGGAAGAAGTTGAAGTGAATACCCAAAATACATCTCACAAAAATGACGGTACCATAACTTCATGTCAACATCACTAGAGAACACATTCTTTTTAAGTTTTTCTTGTGTGCTATTTTAATTCCAAATTTCAAATCCAGGGAAAATCAGCAATATTGACAAGGGGTAAAGGCCCTAATAGGTAATCTGTGTGGCTTTGCTGGCATCTGGTGGAACTGTTGTTCTGGAAGAAGGCTTTGTAAGAGCATCTCTGTTATAGAGTTTTAAAATAAAATAAAAGTAGACAATTTCTAATAACTTTTTGGAACATTCTGTACATTTAGAAGACAAGTGTGTCAATAAGCTTAGTTTGATGGTATCTGTAAGAAGATCTTGAGAATTCTGCGCGCAGGTGACCAAATCTAAAAGGTTATTTTGTAAGTTTGTTGTGCATTGACGGTCTACGATCATGTTATTTTGTTACGGTTTATCTTGTGTGTCTGGAGCTGGCATGTCTGGTTTTAGAAAAACATCCATCTGTCTGTGTAGTCATTCTTTTACACTTAATGTTCCAATATACTAAATCTGACATCCTGTAACATCTCAAATACAATCAATAACTCAGCACATCCAAGACATCCATGAAGGCATTTTAGTATTCAACTTATTTCCACAGTTATGTTGGAGCTTTGCGTTACAACCATTCAATTTTATTGTTCAATATAACAGAACCATAATGCAGATGGGCTGTCACAACAGATGGAACTTGCAGAGTAACCCAGAGACTACCCGAAAATCCCCACATGAACCTGTCGGATCTCATCGGGTCTGCCGGACTGTGTATCTAAGGTGGAGCCCGTTGACACATGTTTTTTTGGCCCAGTTCACTTCTAATATGTATTGCACCCCCACCAGCCACTGACTTTCCCAAGAATTAATGGCTCATGGACCCAGTGTTCCCCCTTGTGCTGGTCGGATTCCCCTTCCTCCCTACCTGGAACCTGACCGGGACCTAGCCATGAATTCATGGAACTGTACGGCAGCTAGGGGCTTTCAGGGGCAAGAAAGATTTCTACGGTGGAGCTACTCAGTCGGAGTACGGGACATGCTTGCCTAGTGCATGTTGCCGAGTACTGATTCCTAAGAAGGATGAGTCCCTGGATGCAAACACAAGAAAAAAATGTGTGACAAATGGATATTTTTTTTATTTTGCAGCCTACAATATTAAAACGGAATAGAGCCAGGGACTATCCACAATTGAAAGTGGCAGTCCACAGAATGAACATCCGATATTAAAGGATACCCTGAAAAAACCTAAAAAAAAAAAAAACCCTGAAAAAAAAGATCAGCTGCAGTAATGAAGATGTGCTTGAGAAGTCTCATGGCCTGAGGAGACATCTGTAAATGGCCTTGGCTATTTTCTACCTGGAAAAAAGGAAATGTATTCAAGAATTCATGACACCTAGCCATTCAATTCCAGCAGCCAAATAATGCCTCCCCATCCACGAAAGTCCCTGGAGCAATAGCTGGTGAACTGTCATGACACAATATTTTCTTCTCTGCACCATTAGGAGGCCAAGGTGGGCAAAATAGATTGCAGTCTAACATCAGATGTGGTAAAAGGGTGTCAACATGTTTAATTATATATGTATGATTTAGAATATAACGTATCAGTAAGTGCATACCTTTGTTTAAAAAAGAAACTGTAGGACAACGAATGACTGGCAGATACTTTTTGAAAACTGACATAATTGGGATTTAGCAAAGCTTTTACACATTTAAGATATTGCTTTATTTTTCAATATAATCTCATAATCCCTGTAAAATAGAAGAACATTTAAGTGAATTTGGCATTTACATGCAGCTTCATTAAGAATGGGGCTTTATATCCACCTAAATTAAGTAGCCTGATTCATTCTCTGCTACTGTATTAGTCCTTCTCATTCTACATTACAGTTCTTCTGGTAAGAAGCCAGACTATGTCAATTAACAGTAAGCCTATCCCCTATGAACAGAAGCAAGTCCTGTGATCATGTTCAGCTAAGATCAAGGATTAGTAAATCAGCATGGCACCAGATTGCAGACAGTATTTAAACTCCACATGCCTACAAGCTAACGAAGCTTTTTCAAATGCTGCCTAGATGTAGCGAACAGAATTGCATGGTTACACAGAGTCTTATTTTACCATTCCGGTACAATCAATTACAAGTCTATTTAAATGCGCACTGATTTAATCAGAGTGCCCTGATCAAATACCAGTGAGTCAATACAAGCAACTACCACTATTAATATCTTATCGTGCTCTCACTATCCAATTAAACATATTTTATTACATACTGATGAATTATAGAGAGCAGGATAATTTTGTTGTCAAATTAAACAATGAGAATGTGTCCCAGTAATCTGCATAACAGGTAGTATCTTTGCTTTTATTTTGTTTCCGTATATTTAAAAGGTTGGTTTATTGGCAACACAGAGAACCATGCTTTGCTCCATTTTTCAGGTTCAGGTACAACATTACTATGGAAGGTCTGTGTTACACATTGCAATGGGTAGTGTGTTTAGCAATATTTTTAACACAAGAGGTGGTCTTCTTTCATCTGAATTAAAGTTTGGAAAATCGTGCTTCCAGTTTTATACACAGCCAGTAAGGTCCTTACAACAAATTTAAAGGCTGTATTTGGGGGAGGGGTATTTATATCCCCTCCAGTACCCTCTCCTTCAGGGCTTCTGGTTAGCACTTTTCTCACCTGCCCCCCTCCCCTCAGTTCACTCTTTCTGCTCCTCTCTATATTCCACAAGTGTTATTTAACAGTAAATAATCAGCTAGGAAAAGGATGATGATTAACCCCTTCAGTCCCCTATAGAGGTAAAGCCGGAAAGCAGTTACAAGAGAACTGGCAGCAGAAAGCATGACAGCCTGATCTCCCTGTAGCGGCAGGGCTGACGTCACCTGGAAGCTCATCTGAGGACAGAATATCCCCTGCAGGGTCTCCAATGATGCACTGAAAAACTAAACGAAAAAAAAGTGTTAGTGATTTTTTTTAACAATAACAAAATCACTAAAATACAATAAAAAATAAAAATAAAGTGATGTCATCCCTAAGAGGACCTCTAACCATAATGCACTGATACACAAGAAAATACAAAAAATGTAAAAAATATAAAAATATAAAAATTAAATAAATTATTAAAAAGATAATAATATAAAAAAAGAAAAACCCTTACATCCCTTTGCCCTAGCACAATATCTAAAAGGTATAACCCCCTGCCCCGTGCACAACCCCCAAACCCGTTAAGCCATATGTATGAAAAATACTACCCTATGGCTATGGCCCTCTAGGGGAAAAAAAAAACTAAGGATGTGGAGTATTTCCATAATCAGGAGATGCAGCTAAACAATTTTGGCTGGGTTTCTCCGCCGTAACACATACCCTGTGCAAAAGAAACTAAGCAACACAGAAGTGTTGGTGAAAAAAAGCACAGGAAATAATTTCTGCGCCCACCTTTCACACTAATTGGTGGACAAATAGCTGCAAGTAGAATGCCCAAATACCCTGATAGGATGGTCTGGGTTGTCTGCTTTACAGAAATATAGATTTTGTGGGTATTATTATTATTTATTTGTTTAAAATTAGAGTTGCAATCCCATCATACCTAATGTAAAAATTCTACGGCTTTGTAAAAAATAATGTACACCTATAGTATGTTCCCTATAAGTGCTGGAAAAGTATGTAAATTCTATATAAATGAGGTATTTCTGAAATCAGGACACCTGAAATGATAAATTTAGAGGGGATTTTCTGTCACTTTAACTAATTTTGTGAGGATTCAGAAGGGAAAATATAAAAAAAAAATTGTTTTTTTTCTAATTTTCGCTAGTTTTTACAAAATTTCTCATCCTAAATTTTCAGCTAATTATATAACTATGGTATCAAAAGAAAGCCCTCCCTCTCCTTGAAAAAAGAATATATAGTTTGTATGGGTACACTATTCACAGGAAAGGGGAATAATCACTGAACTGACATACCGCAAAAATGGAAAAATTCCCCCGGGACTTGAAGTACCAAAAACCCCTGGGACTGCAGGGGTTAAATAAAAACAACTACTATTATTACTTCGTTGCCAATTCTGTAAAAGCAAAGCCTAGGGTCAAAATGTTTACATCAATGATCTCAATCACCTGTAACAGTGGCCTAACCATATCTAAGGAGATTGCAGTCATAAATGATCCATGTGTGAGGAACTTGTAATATATAAATACACTTCAAATTGACATTAAATTTTAATCCATAATGTTTTAAAGCATGACCATTTCTTTTTTTATCAATGGAACAATTCTCTTTTCCCAGGGTCTCCTTGGAGCTGGAGTTCATGGATTTCATGGGGCCCAAAAATGAGCAAGATGAAATGAGAGGTCCCTTAAACCAGTCATCTGTTGTATAAAGCATTGTGTAAGCAGAGACAAAGACCTCTCATACTGTTCCCTTGTGCTTTTGTGTTTTCAATTCCCATAACTTCTGTACTAAAAAAGAAATGACTGACAAAGATGACTGACAAATTATTCAAGGACATCAAGACAAATTGTTCAAGGAAATGACGTAGACGGCTAGTAATTCAAAAAAAGAAGTATGTGAAAAGTAATATAGTTCAATCATTCTGTACAGGGAAATATTAATATTTTGTTTACTAGGCATTATATAAACAGAAGCATGTTGATTATTCGGACTTCTGTATATATACTGTGTATATATATATATATATATATATATATATATATATATATGATATATGATCAGGCACTAGATATGCTAATTTATTGAGCAGTTATTTTAAATAGTTCTACATGAATTGTTTCAAATGTCAATGCATTCTTTCACACCAAGACCTTTCAGCATATTATACGAAGCTGCTTTCTTGCTACATGAGGAAATCAATTGATATTGACACATGTGAGTAGCTAGTCATTCTGTGAATTTTCTGCTTTTATTTTCTTTTTGTTAAAGGCTTTAGTAAAATGTAGCAAGAGCACTCCATAACTCTGACTATTTGGGTCTTTGCCGTTTTTTTTTTGTTGCATTGATGTGAGAGATTTGTCTGTAATCGTGAAAAGCAACATTCTAAACTATTCTGCTTGCTGGAGAGTGGATAATGCATTGTGTGAGTTGAGAAAAAGCAAGTAAGTACCGAACAGGTACAATGACCTTTTATGTACTACCACAGAACACAAACTAAACATAGACCAGGTAGAGTGTTGGATTTGTGAAGGTACACATCAGTAGAGTTTGGGAACCCAAGCAGGGGAGGGCTGGCATGATTCAGTCCAAGAGATGAGTTCAGTGACGTGACCTACTAATAGTGGGTCTTAAACAACTTATATTCAGTAGGCTGTATCAAGGTCTACTCAAATGTTCACCAGAAGAATAGAAAGCCCATAAATAGGCACAGAAGGGATACAATAAAAGTGTAAATTTGGCCTAAAGCCCTTTACACTAGACACACTGGCATTGCATGGAATGCATGAAAAGGCTTTAGGTATTGGTTCAAAATCTTAAAATCAAAGCAACTCTTGAGGAGCAAATGCCTCCCTCCCCACTTTTGCCAGCCCACCCCAAAACACAGCTCTCTGTCTCTCTAGGGAAGAACATGGGACATGGGACATGCCAATAGGGATAGGGCTCTAGAAACCGGTCTTTGATACCATGTATTATTATGAATATATATAAGTAATTTAATATAAATAATTCTACATGATCACATAGGATGATGGTGTTATGCAAGTTCGCGCCAAGGTGGATTCCCTGCTGTCACCCATCTCTGCGCTGCCCTGACTGTGGTGGCGGGGGTTGCAACGGAGCAGCGAGATAGAGGCCTCTTACCACAAGACTTCAGCAGGGTAAGTGAATAAGTAAAGGTGAGAGGGGGGAGAGGTAGATAGTGAGAAAGAGGGGAGGTAGTAAGAATATTGAAAAAAATAAAGAGAAATATATAGGGGGAGAGATGAGGAGGAGAAAGAAAGGTGGCAGTTCCCTGGGTGCTGGGGCAAGTCTTTTGAGTGCAATTTGGCTGCTGGGGCAAGTCCTCTGAGTGCAACCTGGGTGCTCGGCAAGTCCTCTGAGTGCAACCTGGGTGCTCAGCAAGTCCTCTGAGTGCAGCCTGGTGCTGGGGCAAGTCCTTTGAGTTCAATCTGGTTGCTGGGACCAGGGCCAGCCTTAGGGGTGTGCGGCCACACAGGGCGCCATGGCAGCAGGGGCGCCTGCCCAGGACTTAAATTAAGACATCGTGTTTTGTTTTTTGTTTTTTTTTTAAATTAAAACATGGAGGATGTTAAATAAAGTTTCTTAACTTTTTTAACATCCTCCATGTTTTAATTTAAGTCCCGGGCAGGGGCACCGAGCGGGCGCTTGTGAAGTTTTCAGCAACCGCTCGGCAGCCCTCACTCTCCGTGACTCAGTCGCGGTGCTGGCGTTTCATGCTGAGCGCCGGAATATGATGTCATATTCCGACGCTCAGCTGTGAAGCGCGCACCACGGCAGAGCGGGAAGACGGACGCCTCCTGCTCCCACCGGAGGACTCCGGCAACAAGGTAAATAATGATAATGAGAAGTAGGGAGAGGGGGTAGATAGTGAGAAGGGGCAGAGGGGTGGGGCAGTGAGAAGGGGCAGGGGGGGCAGTGAGAAGGGGCAGAGGGGGGGAAGCAATGAGAAGGGGCACTGCCTCCCCCCCTCTGGGCAGCAGTGACATACAGTAATTATTATTATTGGTAGGGCCATTAAACTATATAGTGGGTTACAGCAACCTTGCTACAAAAAAGGGGGGAAGGATGGTCTATAGTCCTGACTGTTGTGCGGAGGAGGGGTAGGCTTTCGGTGGGTATTTAGGGGGTGGAGCTGGGGATAGAATATTTAAGCTGCTGGTGCTCAGGCTTGGGAGCCAATTTTGTGGTCAGCTTACCTGGTTGCGTGTCCCTCCCTCCCCTTATGTTTTGTATTCTAGCTTTGGGTTTGTGGAATTTGTCACAGGGGGTTAATGTGGTGGTAATAGAATTGTTGGTAACAACTGGTGGGAGGTTCTTGGCTGTCAGTGCTGGGAACCTCAGGTTTGGGTAAGGCATCCGGGTATGTCCCTTCCTTAAGTGGCATTTGGCGCTGGTACCTGGATTACTGGGCAAGCTTAGTGTGTTTATTATATATACTTACATGTTTGTGTTTTGAATCATTGTCCTTGTTAACGCACCTATGTTTATTATTTCTGGTTTTGGCGTGACAATGACTGCAATAAATAATATTGGCTGTGGCCTTTTATTATCCATATTCTCCTCAAAACTTTGATGCCTCCCGGAGCTCAAAAGACCACAGTGACGACGTTGCATGCAATGTAGTATGCAAGTTCATTTTGTAAGTATGGAGGCTGCAAATAGCTACCACTGTTCCATACAGAAACTGCATAATGCCAAAAAGGCTGCAGAATTTTCTGCAAAATGTGGCTTCACCTAAAAGGTCTGACTTCAACGGAGGATGTCAACACATGTTTGATCTGGCTGGTAGAGGCAACACTGGAGCAGTGACAAGACAAAATAAGTGGCAGCCTGTGTACATGGAGGTAACCAGAAAGCAAGGACACCCATGTAAAACTTCTGGAATGTTTTTCAGCTTAATGCTTTACTACTGACTATACAAGTATACCACCAAAAAAAGAAAAATCTTTAAGTTAGATGCTTGTATTAGCTTTTCATACTTGAAACTGCCAGACTCTACAAAGTAATGGTGCACAAACTAACACGGCAAAGCCTCCGTGAAGTCTTTAGTCCACATTTGGTCTGATATTTCCTGAACAATCCTTGAAGGGTTGCTTCAAGGGATGTAATGAGGGTGTGGCCGTGTGTGATCAGGGTTGTGGCTTCATAATTTAGATATTTTTTTTTTACAGCTTTGTTTATTAGCTACAAAAGAAACAGAAAAATAAAGAAATGATAGCAGAGTGAGGGGAGCGAAAGAAAAGACAAAAAGATAAATAAAGAAGTAAAGGACAGGAGATGAACGAGAAAGGAGAGAAAGAATAGGAGAGTGACTATAGAAAACAGGGAGATACAGCGGATATTATGAAAGGAAGTTTTACTATACTGAGAGGGTGGTAGGTAAGTGGGAATTTAAACATGCATGAGATAGGCATAAAAGTATCCTGAATCTAAAATGAGACCAAGGACTGGGCAGGGTCTGAGACTTTACAGCAGGAAACATGGGAAAACTAGATGGGCCAAATGGTTCTTCTCTGCTGTCAAATTCTATGTTGCAGATTGTGTTTTTCTACGTATTTAAAAGTATTCATATTTCTTATTTGGATACCTGCATTTTTGGCTCTGATGAACATCATTGATTCAAAATGTCAGTATGCAACTCAAAACATGTTTCTGCCTTTTTGGGATGTACATGGTCTCTCCCTGTCCCTGATGCACCCCTTGCTATAATGTCTGTATCTTTTCAGATGTATAGTGTATGGTGTGTACGCAACCATGTATAATAATTCCTTGTCACAGTGGACTGAACGAATGCTTTGGGGCGTCTCACACCTACTGTATGTTCATTTCATCAACTTGGTGATCTTGAGTATGTTCACTTTTCAAGAATAGCTGTCGTTGTTTGAAAATACCAGCCATATGTCTCTAGTTTTATGGCTAACAGTTTCATTCAACCGACAGAGCACTTAGGGAATGTGTTAACCTAATACTATAATCCTATGATGACCATTATTAATCTGTCATTCGTTATCTCAACATATCTGTTTCAGAAATAGTGCAGAAAGACTTTTTCACTCTATTTACCAAGTAAGCAGGCAACCTTTTTTCTACTGTAATTCAAACTGGTTGCAGTTTATGTTAGGTTTTCTCCTTTTGTTTGTTTGTTATTTCAATTTTATCATCACGGCAACGAGATATAGAGCTCTTAGTAGAAAAGTTTTAGACAAAAAAAAGATATATATTTTCTATTTTCCCCTTTCTTTTCTTCCACCTACAATTTTTTCCCCTCAGAATCAATACAGACATATTATCACAGCAAGATTATAATTCAGGTGTACAATACCTACATTTTCCAGACTACAAAAATGAGACTGTCTTGTACCATGTTTCACAGTGGGAAGCTAATATTAATATGAAGTGTAAATGCCCCAGTACTCTATCTTCTGTCTCAATATTGAACTCCCTTCAAACCCATTGTTAAGTATTTTTCCAAGGTCCATTAAGCGCATGTTTTCTTCTGTGGAAAAGGTTTTAAAAAAACCTAATACAAAAAAGCACTCTGAGATATGTTGAATGCAAGCATATTTATCTAGAGCGTTTGCTTAATTTTCCATTTTTTAAACATTATATTTTTAATATTTTGCTAGATTATGTACTGTTTTTGGTCTGAAATGTTATAGAAATGGTGCCAGTTGTGGGTAAACTGGTGTAGGTTAATTACAGATTTAAAACAGCAGAGATGTGTAAATAACTACTGTTTCCAGTGAAACTACCAAATTCCAACTGGCCCAACTGTCGCCAGGTATATGTGTAATGTCCTCGTGTGTTATACTGTTTCTGTTAGGTTGAAGACAATTTCACTTTTATGCTACCAGCAAACAACCAGTGTGAACAACACAACACAATAAATCAGTAATATTGGTGACAAAATCAGGTGCAGTTGTCACGTACAAGTAGTTTGGAGACACCGTGGTCAGGTAGGACTCCTGGACAGAACAGTTCAGACAAGCCGAGGTCAGGATTCCAGAGAACAGGATAGCCGGTATACGTAGCCGAGGTCAGGATTAAGGAGATCAGGATAAACGATAAACAAGCCGAGGTCAGGATACAGGATAACAACGAAGTCAGGCAAGCCGAGGTCAAACACAGGAATCAAGCAGGTAAACGCTATCTGGGTGCTAGCACAAGGCATAGACGACCATCAGAAGGCAAGGTGGAACTGGTCTGAGGGGTTTAAATGGAGAACGGAGGAAGTCAGAATCTCCCATCAGCCCCTCATGACATCACTTCCGGTGTCTGTGACTCGCGGCCATCTTGTGGATGGCGTAATCTCCCTTCATAAATTCCCGCAGTATGCGAGTTCGCCACTAGAGGTCGCGCCCGCGCAGCAGCAGGATGCCGTGTACCAGGAGGTCTGCCTCTCCTGCGCGGTACTTCAGAGGAAGGCAGTGGAAGCGGCCTTGCGGTGGAGGGGGGTCTCCCTCTCCCTCGTGGCGGCTGCTGCGGAGGTGGCTGTGCAGTGGAGGGGGGTCTCCCTCTCCTTCGTGGTGGCTGCTGCGGAGGTGACCGTGCGGTGGAGGGGGGTCTCCCTCTCCCACGTGTCGGCTGCTGCGGAGGTGGCCGTGCGGTGGAGGGAGGTCTCCCTCTTCCTCGTGGAGGCTGCTGCGGAGGTGGCTGTGCAGTGGAGGAGGGTCTCCCTCTCCTTCGTGGTGGCTGCTGCGGAGGTGGCCGTGCGGTGGAGGGGGGTCTCCCTCTCCTGCGTGGCGGCTGCTGCGGAAACATGGGGGCCGAGGGCAGGTGAGTAACAGCAGTGTGTTTTATTTCTTGCAATAGTGTTCCTGAATTGGGTTTAAGTTGCACATTTACACTACCAGCAAAGACTCTTAATTTTGACGCAAATAATAAATCAGAAAAAAATGGTGAAAAATTACTAGTAGTGGTGGTAAAATATTCTCTATCCTACCTAACGTGAAGTACAATTTTAGCCACTACCAAGGACTCACAGAGTGGTCATGTTCTGGTCAGGGGCGTACCTACAGTATTTGGCACCTGGGTCGGATCGTATATGTGACACCCCCCCACACACACACTTTAACCACTTAAGGACAATGGGTGGTCCCTAAACCCATTAAAAACAATGCATTTTGAGCACGTACATGTACGGGCTTTGTCATTAAGGGGTTAAAACTGCATAGCTTCTATCGTTATATACTGGCGCAGACATTGACGGTGGTATAGGATAACTGTTATCATTATATACTGAGGCAAACATTGACGGTGGTACAACATAACTGTTATCATAATATACTGAGGCAGACATTGACCATGGTACAGCATAACACCTATCACTATATACTGACAGCAATCACACTCCTATCATGCCTAGGTTCTAGCATGTACTGGTTGCCTGGGCATGATCGGAGTGTGATTGCTGTTAGCTATATATATATATATATATATATATATATATATATATATATATTAATATTGTTACTGATTTTTTCTGTCCAATTTTGGTGTGTTACTTTTAATAAAAATGTGGTTAACACACCAAAAAAAAAAAATCAATAACAATATTATACATGAGATTACATCCTCTCTATGTCATGCTATCATATCCCCCCCCACACACACACTTACACTGTTACCTCCTCCATGGCGTCTTCTCTTCCATTTGCAGGGATGCCGAGACGCAGCCCGCGCGTTCGGCTCCCTGCTGGTTCCGTTGATGAGAGCCGCCACCGGGTCCTTCCTCCTCCTAGATGGGCGTCCCTGCGGAGTTCAAGGGATCTTGACGGGGCGCTCCTCTACGTCATGAGACCCGTTCGCGCATTCACTCATGAATATTCATGTCACTTCTTAAAGTGGCATTTATCATTTTTTCTCCTCCCCCAAATTAGGTGGGTAGGAGGATCTGTGTTCATGGAGGGATATTTAAACCCTCATTTGGCACTACACCTTTGCCCGTGATAGTGCCTTTTTGCCTACACTATCGTATGACCTGCTTTAACTTTCTGGTATGTTGAAAAGTCTGTATTTCCCTCTCCCTGTTTTTTTTATTCTGCTTTATCTTCCTTAACATATCACCTCCTATCTGTATGTTTATATTGTATGTCCTCCTTTTCCTTCTTTTTTATCCTTACCTGTGCTACCCTATGTCTATAATCCATACTGTTGTTTTTATTGGTAAAGGGTAACTACAAACTCGTTTCCTTTAGAGCTATGATATAATATATGAGGTTTAGACCATATTTTCATTTGTCTTGATTTCTTTATATTATATTTGCATGACCAATGTGTTACCATAACTCCCAACTTCTACGGACAGCGTTACTGTGCATGCAAACAATTCTGTCCTAGACACTGCAGAATGAAATCAGGACCACAGGATTACAGACCTGAATCCTGCTGCCCTGCCGAGTCCTACCTCAGTCCTGCTTTGAGGTAGAGCTTGATGTGACAGCGGGACAGAGGCACAATCAGGACTCTCGCGCTCAAAGCGGGAGAGTTGGGAAGCATGTATTACATCACAAGAGAGATCTAATTTTTTATATTCCCTCTTTGATTGATAATTTTAATGTTGGTGAGGAAGTTTTAAAAACTTTAAAATAAGATTTTTTTAATATAGTTGTTTCAGTACCAATGAAAAAAAGCTTTTGATTTTTTTCAGAGCGGAGGAACTTTACATGATTTTGATTGATGACTAGACTTTGTGTGTTGCAACTTAGTTTTTACTTGTTTGATTGTGTAGGTCCAGAATTTTACAGCTCAGGACTAAAGCTATTCATCAAGTCCCCTTCTTATACAAGCTGGATAACCTTCCAAACACAATAACTGCTAATGAATGTAACTTGTGCTCTGCTCCTAGAAATATCTATAATACTTAATTTCTGGTTGTTATTTTTCACTGCCATGGCCCAAATCCAATGATATTTTCACATCAATGTCATTCTTTCAAATTGAGCTAAGTACTCATAATGAAGACACTCGGTCAAGTTCAAGAACTTACATAAGAAATAGTAGAAAGAAAAGAAACTGGTCTGTACCATATATAAAAGAATTACCAGTACAACTTGTTTTAGTTAAAAATGAAAATGTGGTACCTAAGGTAAAACATTTCAATGCTAACATATAAATATTTGTTTTTAACTTAAACTAAGGCCCTGAGACATAACATCGCAGACTAAGGTCTCCGTTAAATGGGTGATCTTAGCATCAGCATTAAAAGGGAATGAAGGGGGAAAAAAGGTAAATGTGTGAATGTTAGACAAGGACAAGGATTTTCATTTGTTTATTGACATTTGAAAAAGTTCTTACAGCAAAGGTTATACACATATAGAAGATCCAAGCCATTTAATATCTACAATAGTGGAAATACACAGACTTTGTACTCAGGTTTGCATCAAGTAATCAATATGGTTCATGAGCAAAGTGTTTTATCCAAGTTTGCATTTCATCATTTTGTGATTCACCATGCACCGGGGTAAAAGAGGTCACATAACAAAAGAAGTGCCTCTCCCAAGTTGAGTACAGATAAATAAAGAAGCACTTTTTGCTTTTAGTTTTTTTTTAATATACTAACCTAGATGTGCAGCCTGTCTAAGGAACCCTAGGGTTCTACTGCTTTGCAAAATACATTTCAGGGTGTCCACGCCCTTATATTCCATATTAAAAAAGCTGGACAATAAATGATCTAGGGAATGATGCACATGCATCAATTGCATGTTTTAGCTTGGGAGAGCTGGCACCTTTTTGGCCCACATGCCAAGTACAGCCAATGATACTCTATAGATGCAGACACATTTGCTCCATTCCAGTGCATTTTAGTTACATATACACACACTATATCACTATGCAACAATGCAACACACACACTTACTAATATTTCCGCGTACCTCGCGTGACACCTATCTTCAGCCCTGCTTCCACGAGATTTAAGATGCCTTTCTACTACTGCAGAACATCATTGAACATGACCCTAGTGAGCGCTCACCTCCCAGTGCACAGACCAACAGGCCAGCCCACAGACCAACAGGCCAGCCCACCACTATAGCGTATATAAATATTATATACCACTCTTGATATTATTTTAATCACAATTATAAATCTGTTTTCAAAAAGTACATATACCATAAAATATGCAGTAGTTTTATCAGCATATGAAAAATTTTAAGGAATGTTTCTCTTAATAACAATTACAGAGATTACTGTATATATATATATATATATATATATATATATATATATATACAGTAATCTCTGTACTTCACTCAGACAGTACAACATATTAGGGAAAAAAATAAATTGAATGGCATATCTTTGTGCATTATGGTAAGAACTGCCTATTTACTGTGAGATACATGAAAGTAATTTCTAGATTCCCTGCATATGCTCAAGGTAAACAATCTTAGGAAAACCATACCAGTGATGTCTCTATTGACAGACTTTAAAAAAGAGCTCAGTGACCTTGCTTAATTAGCCATGTAATAAACCAGAACTAAAAGAGATTGTCCTCATAAAACACAGCTCAGCAGCCTTCCACCCACCCATGTTGTCAAAAGAATAGGAAGTCAGTAGCAGCGATGCAGAGTACAACCACTTAGCTTTGTACCTATTTTTTTTTCAACATATGAACAAAGCATGAACAAAGAAATCCAACTGCTAATTAGAAGGTATTTTTCTTTTTTTTTTTATGTCATACTAAATTTCAAGATTCCTTTTTTATACTGATTGCAAAAGTGTGCAAAAAAATAATTGCAGTACAAAAAATAATAAATTGCAATGAAACTCTATCAGGATGCATTTAGTTATATATAATACACAATGATCCAGACCATTGCATTTCCACTGCATTAAACTATTGTACTGCCTGGGTAAAAAAGAATAGAAATTCAAAATAAGAAAATACTTTAGTTCTCAATGTTTCAGTCTACACAAATCACCAAGATCTTAAGATGTGAAGTCCACTTTGTGTATATAAATACACAAAGTCTTAAATCAGGAACAATAGTTCCCAACGCCCGTGTATGTGTATATATATATATATATATATATATATATATATATAATTGCCTATTCTTTAACAATGTAATGTTTAATGTGTCTGTTTGTATGACCTTTCTTGTCCCCACCATAACGTATGTATATGTTATATTTCATGTATATATATATATATATATTAATAAATGTATATATATATATATATATATATATTTATATATATATAAATATATATATATATATATATATATATATATATATATATATATAGGGTCGTAGAAGTATTATTAAACACTCATGTACACCAGAAGGCTTGTTTATCCCTCAGAAATCTCATGGTGCTGCCACAACCAAAAATGACCCCCCATAATTTGGAATATAATATATGCGAGAAAAACACATTTTTTGTTTTTATTTCCTTTTATGTGCCAACCTGTTATGCACATCTGCCCCCATATATTCCTTATACCACCCTATATACAACTCTGCCCCCAGAAATGCCTTATACCCCCCCTATATGGTGCTCTGCCTCCCAGATATGCCTTTTAACCCCCTATTTGCCACTCTGCCCGTCAGATATGCCTTATACACCCCTATATGCCACTCTGCCTCCCTGATATTCTTTTTAACCCCCTATATGCCACTTTGCCTCCCTGATATTCCTTTTAACCCCCCTCCATGCCACTCCAGAAAGCCCTTATACCCACCATATGCCACTCTTACCCTCCCCCGACTTACTAGTGCTTCCCTAGACTTGTCCCCGTGCTTTAGATTCCTTGGTGTCAGCCGGTGAACGTCTGCGCGATGCGCACAGACAACCTCCCGCTGCTGCTGGCACTTCCGCCAGGGATTCTATGACAAAAAATAAATTAAGCACAATGTATTTTTAATTTTGAATAAACATCAATTATTTGTAGACAGTAATGTGCAGTTATGAGGTTTACATTAAAGAATCCCTTCAGTTCTATTTTCATGAAAAACCCATGCTTGAGTCTATTTTGCATGTGCACATAATTTCGTGCAGTCATTCTTTAAATTTTGGGGTTAACAATGACTTATGTCTTATTGTTTTGACTCTATTAAAAACAGAAATCAGACTTCAGTACTGTTCATGCCGGTGTAACACGCTCATTAATGTAAATAGGAGTAGCAGCAGCAAATGCAAGCAGGTAAGCAAGCAATGCAATAAAGCATTTGAAATTGCAAGCAGCGTGCTGGGTTGTATAGCTAGAGGCTGGAGAGACCTCACTTAGAGTATTGTGTGAAGAAGGATATTGACATATTGGAGAGAGTTCAGAGGAGGTCTACCAAAATGGTGAATGGTTTGTATCAGGAAAGACTCCCTCAAGATTGTAAGCTTGCAAGCAGGGCTGTGTCCACCTAATGTATTGGTTTGTCTTAGCCTATCAATTCTCATCTTGTCATACCTCTTGAATATATGCAGAGCCTGCCTTAAGTGTTCTGGGCCCTCTGCAGACTGCTCCTCTGGCGCCCCCTTCTCACTACGCCCCTCTGCCCCTTCTCACTATCCCCTCCCTCTGCCCCTTCTTACTATCCCCCCTGCCCCTTCTCACTACCCCCCTCTGCCCCTTCTCACTACCCCCCGCCCCTTCTCACTATCCCCCCTCTGCCCCTTCTTACTATCCCCCCTGCCCCTTCTCACTACCCCCCCTCTGCCCCTTCTCACTATCCCCCCCTGCCCCTTCTCACTATCCCCCCTCTGCCCCTTCTCACTATCCCCCCGCCCCTTCTAACTATCTACTCCCTCTCCCTACTTCTCATTATCTTCACTTACCTTGTTGCCGGAGTCCTGCGGTGGGATCGGGAGGCATCCGTCTTCCTGACGTCATATTCCGGCGCTCAACAAGAAATGCCGGCACCGCGACGGAGTCACGGAGAGTGAGGGGTGCCGAGCGGTTGCTGAAAACTCCACGAGCAACCACTCTGCGCCCCTGCCCGGGACTTAAAGCATCATTTTTTTTTTTTTTTTTTTTACTTTATTTAACATGAAGGATGTTAAATGAAGTTAAAAAAAAACAAAAAAAAAAATGATCTTTTAATTTAAGTCCCGGGCAGGCGCCCCTGCTGCCATGGTGCCCTGGTTGCACACCCCTAAGGCCGGCCCTGAATATATGTTGGCACTAAATTGTTGACACTATATATTGTTGGCACTATATAAATAAAAGATAATAATAATAATAATAAAGGACCTCAATATGTGTAGCTTGGAAGAGAGAAGACACAGTGAAGGTGTGATAGGAACACTGAAGTACTGAAAGGGATTTAACAAAATACACAAGGAAAGTTAATTTCAAAGGATGATAAATGTTACAACAAGATGTCATAATGTAAAACTAGAGGGTCAGAGGTTTAGATGTAATGTAAGGAAGTTTTACTTTATCAAGAGGGTGGCAGATAAATGGAATACCCAGAAGAGGTAAAGGCTAATCCAGAAAGAGAATTTAAATATGCATGGAATGGGCATATGGTTATTCTAAATCTAAGACCAAGGACTGATTAAGGTCTGAGTCCTTAATCAGGAAGGTTGGGCAGAGTATATGAGTTGAATGGTTCTTATCTGCTGTCAAATTCTGTGCTCCTCTATTTCTAGATGAATATTGATGTCTACCTAGCATCCATGGGGTTGGCTTCTTTTGCTCCCATTGATTTCAAATGCAGTTAATACTAGAGAAATTGAGCATAGACTATATATTTTGGCACAACTGTAGTTTCTGTAAAGTGCCATACTAGCAAAATAACAACAGTAATAATAATACAGTGGTTACACATTCAGTGTATGTATATGATGTATTTGTATTTGTAAAAATAGAAAAATGTTGGAACACACGGAACACAGAATTAGGTAAAATGAGTAAGATATGTAAATAAATATTAATAAGTCCTTTAATGTGCACTAAACAAACTATATTACAGTCTTAGAGATTTCTGTTTTACATATTAACACTGATTTAAACATGTTGGGGCACTGCCTTAAAGTCCCTATGAATCTGAAATGTAAAAGCTTTTATGCATTTTTTCATGCAATTTTATATTTTTATAATCAAAATTATTAGAATATTTAAATAATGAATTCAATAAAAAATATAATGCAGTGACATTTTACTTAATAACAGGTAAGACATTTTTTGTCTTACGTGAATGCCATACCAACTGGACTGCCATACCGGTGTCTTATTCCATTTTTAATATAATTATTTATTGTTTTATATAGCGCCATCATATTCCGTAGCACTGTACCATGGGTAGACAGGATGTAACAAGCCATATATCACATCAAAAACAGCAGGTAAGAATGGCTTTGCTCAAACGTTCTTACGAAACTCAATGAAGCAAAAGCTTCTGTTAATGCTAATTTTAATGACTATTATTGTATGTATCATATATGAATCATCGGTTTCAATTACATTTACAGATATATATTAAAGCAATCTCAGTGGGAAAATTAAAAATAAATGTTATATTATATTTATCCAATGTTATGCCTGCAGAATGTAGTGTTTTTAGCGCTGGTAAAACATAGAATGGAGAATGGTGCCCTCCTCTGGCTATCTACACTCGCTTTATCAATTCTATCCTATTCTGTCTTCTTTGAAATGATTAAACTGAGACAATTACGTGTGATCAGTAACACTAAATATGAAACCACATGGTGCAAAGAACCAGAGGCATATTGTTAGCGAGAAAGATTAATAGAATTTGAGATGACCTTTGCAAATTAGGCATGTGTTAGCATTAAACCTCGTTAGAATGCAAACCAACATAACTCGATAGAGTAACTAAACAAATTAAATGATGGGGTAACAAGGCTCAGACTGAAATGCTTTAACCTTCTTGATATGGTAATATTGTTTGTGCTGTTATATAGACTGTGTATCTTATGTTAGCATATAATATTCCCATTAATCAAATAGCATCTCCAGAAATCCCGTTGAAACCCAAGGTTGTTTTTTTCATAATTAATTTGACACAGATAATTTAGTGATAATATTCTGCATATAATAAGGCAGGGAAATCTTGTGCTAGAAAATCCATATGAATTAAATTGAAAAATTAATATGTCGAATGCAATATTGTTTTGAAACATGTAATTTGATAATTTTTTGTTTTTAGTAATGCTAAAAAAAATAAATTGCTTAACATATGGCATTGTATAATTAAACCTACAGATTCTTTATCATTAAAGTAGTTAGGCTATTCGTTACTCCACATAGTTAAAAGGTAACGTCTCACTAAATAACATATAAATGTTATATTTTTTTTAGTGGTATTGGTTCCAACTATATTTTTTACTCTGGCTGCCACTCAAGGATTTCATTTATCTCAATTTTATTTTATTTATAGTCTTTCTAGTTAGTAGACTTGTCTTTTAATGTGTCTTCAAGGGGGTTATATTATTGTTGTCATAATAATAATTAGTGTTATTGATTAGCAAAACCTGGTTGTTTGTAGAATTTATGTCAGGCTTCCTGTATTCAGGTTGAGGAGATTTGGGAACAAACATTAATGAAATACATATTCGCGTGTGTCACAATGCAATAGCAGATATCCCTTACTGCAACTATAACAAGTCCCTACATGACCTAGCCCAGCAAGAAACCAACATTAAATAGCTCCGTAAATAGACATAACTCCTAAGAGCTTACCTAAGTGTGGTTCCAGGTGCCCTTTATTTTTACCTTAGCACATGGATCAATATATCTGCTTTCTGTAGCCCTGTTTGGAATCTCTTGGTTTGGGTTTGTTAATATCGCCAGTATTTATATGTGTTATTGATCTGGTCATGGGTACTGGTAGAAGCGGGAATCTAGAATGAACTTTTTTCTAAAATAAACATTTTAATGCATATTATATCATTTTTTCTTCTGTAGACACCTCCGCTAGGCAATACATTAAACATAGAGTCCACTCTTAAATGGTCATATACAGTATAGCTTTATTTTCCAAAAACAACTTTAAAATTAGTTTCAAGGGTAAAAGGAAACCTGGGAACTTCCCATGGAAGGCTATTTATAGCGGGCAGGAAGTAGATGGGGAGTAGAGATAACAAAAGCAGGGGTTCACCCTGAGACTCCGAGTTAGTCCAGAATTAGTCTTAACCAATGCCTTAAGCCTGTACGAACTTGTATATCAACCAAACTAACTTTGGTTCATATCATCATAAAACACGTTTTTCCACACAATCTCAACATTAATAAATTGAAGGCAAAGAAAAAATACTAAGAAGGTAACAGCCACCCACATAGCTTATACAAGGCTGGCTTTTACCTTCTCTGGATTTTTCCTTTGATTCCTTTGTTGAAGCGGCTGCTTCATGTAACAAGCCTGGATCTACTGATTACATTACAGACCTGAGGGAAGAGTAAGTGCTGCTGTGTTCCTTGTGTTATACCGGGTTTTATTCAGTCAAATATTGTATTCAGTGGTTAGCAACTAAAGTGACCATCGCATTGAATATAATATACCTGTCCTTAGGGGACTGTCCTATAAACAGAGAGGACTCATAGATTTCATATATTTGATGGAAGCCTAGATTAAGCATTCACCACATAACTTGTCCTGTCAGCTATTACACACATATTTCACTTAATTAATCAATAGGTACCAATGTTTTACAGAGACACTGGTGTCTTTGTACGGACACTCAATTGCTCATCCAGTGATCCGTGGATTATTCTAACATTCTCCATCAGTGGAGAGATCAACCTATATCAGCTTTTCCACAAAACACAGAGGAAAAATGATTAGCCATCATTGTCCCAGAAAAGATTGAGTCTTTAGTTGTGGGTAGAAACCTTTTATTTGGCTGGCAGGGAAAAATGTTAAGTCGCATAAGCTTTTAGGATCATATTTGTCCATTCTCCAGTTGGAATCATGGACCAAGGCATTTTTCCAAATGGATGACAAAAATTGTATCATGGGAAGGTAAGCTGCCCTGTGTATGTTTTCTAATGGTTCCCTCATTCCTTCAGAAATGTTATGTTTAAATTCTCCCATGAAATCTAAGAGCTGGGCATAAAAAACCTTAAGTGATACTCAGGAAATCCTAATCCACTGTTGAGTTAATTGTACAATAATCCTACGTGAATTTCACTACATAAAATCTGGATGGAGCTATATTGTGCTCCATGCGATGTGTAAAAATTGATATTATGCAGTCGATTCACCAAAGGTTATTTTAGAATTATCAGTCTAGTTAAAAGATTAGCATGAGTGATGCCACTTAAATTAAAAACACGCGTGTGTTGCAAACTTCACAAATGTGTGTTCAACTTCATGTCATACCCCAGCACAAATTAGAAAAGGTGAAAATTATGGATGTTTTTATTTAGAAGTGAGGTACCTAGGACCTTCTATTAACCAAAGGATGGGACAAGTCTTCCCCACCCTGTGATAGCTGTATGAACAATTAATAACCATATGGTTAGGAGGCATATTGTTCTTTTACTAAAGCAGTCTGTCTTTATGGTCCTGTAACCAATGTATAAAAATAAGAGCAGGCCATAAGCACATTATTTAACCTCCTAATCTCTATGCCATTTCTAAATTATATTTATGCACTGACATTTTATGTAGCATCTAAGAATGACACTCAATTGAAGTGTCGGGGGGGTTCGACTGGTACATATGACGCACCATTTAGAGTTAATTATCCCTTACTGTGTAGGCTGGAAAAAAAGATATCGACACATTGAATAAATCTTAGGGTGGAACTTATTCCCCTCCAAATGGTAATTTAAAGTAGGGAAACTATTTATTTACCTGGTCAACTTATATAAAATTGAGCAACATGTCTTATTTGTCATAAAAATAATTAAGCAAACTAAAATACAGACATGTCTAAATCTTCTTCTCTTTTGTAACGGGTTGTAATTTATGGTTTCTGAAAGGTCACATTCTATACAATTTCTTTAAAACTCTTGTGGATCATAATATTTCTATATGATCCAGTGTTAATAAACTATTTCAGATTTGTGTACAGATATGATGATCACACCTGATTTCTCGCATTATGGCAAGTGAAATAAGCATGAAAAAGTGATTTCTAACATACAATTCAAAATATAGAAGAAGACGAGGACTCGTAGAGTATAATAATGACCTTACTATTTTCTAAAATACAATGCTTCATGTTGAGGGTAAATATAAAAGACAGCATATGAAAAAAGAAAATTTAACATAAAACATAGTTACGTGTCAATAAGTCGGGTATTGATATCTACGAGTAGAAATGCTAGTATTGTACAAATATGTTTGTTAATATGCAAGTTGGTGCTAATGTAATCTCAATTTACAATCTCTGTTTCTTGCTATAGATGGTGCCCAAGAGGAAGACTAGGGCTAAAGTGGAGAGCAGCCCTGAACTGGATGCATCATCATCCTGCCTTCAGCCATGCTCTGAATCCAAACCTGCCCTTGCATTGAGACTCTTGCCCAATCTGGCACCCAATGCCCTTACAACCCTTGCCATTACAAAACTAGCTCTTTCCACTAGGCCCCATTTTTCTTAACTACACATGTCCTCTTTTCTGTTGTCTCATCTTTTACACCCCCACTTTCCTCTGTCACTACTAATTCTGTCTTTACAGCCTCCTGTTTCCATGGACCTAAAACACTTTCTACCTACAGTCCCCACTAACTGGATCTAAATATTGTCAAGTTCTGACTCCCAAATTATAGAACAGAATGCAAGGAAGCAGTCAGCCACAAACGCCGGCATTAGTTGCACTGATGGATCATGAAGTAGATACAACTCAGCACCTGCCTAAGATTAAGACGAAGATGTGATGTGAACGCTCCTTACCACTATAGTAATATAATAGGTCCTATTAAGAGAGTTGATAATAACAGTTTCAGTGTGTTTCTCAGGGAATATATGGTTTGTGAAGGTTATTTAACCCCTTAAGGACCAGGCTGTGTTTTACCTTTTGTACCATTGGGGCCGAGGCTGTTTTAACACTTTTGCGGCACTCGTGTTTAGATGTAAAAATCGAAAAATCTTTTACTCATCCAAAAAAGCTAATGGAAAAACCTACTAAATAGATTCTACTATTTGTCCTGAGTTTAGAAATACCCGATGTTTTTATATTTTTTTTTGCTTTTTTCTGCACGTTATGGGGCAATAAGTACAGGAAGCGTTTTGCTATTTCAAAACCATTTTTTCCAAATCTGATAATTCTTTCCCCCATGTGCCATTTCGGGTATCTTTGAAGCCGGTCAATGCAATTTACCAATCAAATCATATATTTTTGAAAACTAGACACCCCAGGGTATTTCAAATGCTAAAATTTTAACTGTTTCCATGCACTAATTCTACCACCAGTCTTTGTTAAACTTTGTGGTAATAATTTATTTTGTAATTATTATCACTAAAATTGAGTTTCAGGTATGGATTTACAGCTCTTGGTATACGTCACTATCAAACAACGCCCCAATATGTGTTCAGCAACATCTCCTGAGTACAGTGATACCCCCATGCATGATGCCCCAAGGAATTTCAAATGCTAGTATTTTAACCCTTTCTATGCATGAGATTCTACCACCAGCCTTTGCCAAAGTTTGTGGTAGTCATTTTTTTTTGTATTTTTTTCACACAAATTGTACTTCAGGTATAAATTTATAGCTCCAGGTATACATCACTATCAAACAACACCCCAATGTGTGTTCAGCAACATCTCCCGAGTACAGTCATATCCCACATGCATGGGTTTGTCTGGTGTTTGGGGTTAAAATGCCACATTTTGGAAGTGCGCTCCCCCCCCCCATTTTGGTCAGTCTGTGCCTATGCCCTATCTTTGAGCCCGGCCACTCCAATTAGATTAGGATTAGAAAGATGGGTTTAGTGATTAGAAAGCTGGGCTCCATTGACTTGTATGGTTGAATGCAGTACCTGTATTCAACCTGCAAGTGGAGCCAGAGTTCTCTAGAACTCTAGCGAAGTTCCTCTAGTGAACTTTTTCAACTTTATAATTTTTTTTTTTACAGGGCGGCCACCATCTTGCGGTTGGCTAAATCACTCGTAGTGGCGGTTGTGACCGCTCTCCGGAGCGGTCACAGCGCGTCCTGAGGTGAGTGCTCCAGCAACACCATTGAAGTTTAGGAGGTGATCATTGATCGCCTCCTAAACTTTTAAAACAGGCGTCCGCCGCCATACAGTGTATGGCGGATGTTGACGCTCACGGGGAGGGGCCAGACATGGCCCATGATGCCGATCTCAGTGTTTCTGAATGCCTCGACATCGAGGCATTACAGCAACACCGTTTAAGCGAAGAAAGTGATTGTTGATAGGTCGTTAAGTGACCGTTTTGTATGACGTGCCTGACCCGGCAATGGACGTTGAGGTTAAAAATGCAAAGATAATAAATAATAAGGGACTCATCTGTGGAAGCCCAAAAGTAACAAGAGGATATTGAAGAATTTATAGAGAAAAAAATTCTTAACCCTTTGCTGCCAGAGTGTTTTGTAAAGAAAGATTTATGCACTAAATCTGAAGCCTCCTGTCTGAAATAAAATTCTAAATTATTCAATACAAATGTGTCCTGTTGATGTATTTGTATGGAAATAGAGATTTAAAATATTGAAACCTAAGAGTAGTAACTATATATGGAAAATGATCAAAAAGATGATTCTCTATATTCCTAAAAAAATTAAACTTTTATTCTGACCATAACCTGATCTGCACTTGCAATATATAAAGATAACAGTCTGTAACAAAAATGTAATATAATCCCTACACTTATATTGAACTAAAGATAAACCCTGATAAACTAATAACATCTAAAGAGAGACTTCACTAGTATATTAAAATGCAGTCCCTTTTATAAATACAATCTAGTATGTGCTAATATAATCTTAAAAAGTAGCCCTTTCTATATAATTTTAGTAAGTGTGAGCCCCGACACACAGTAGTATATTTAGGTTTTTGTGCTTCCCTAGGCTTGAATAAACTGATGCACTCCCAAACCTAATTTGCCAAAAGATTGTAGTGCCAATTGGGTCTATTTCTATTTCACTCCCCTAAATGTAGAGATGTTTTGCTTAAAAAAAATTATCTGACAGTTCCAGATTCCACTGATGTGAACAGCCGACTGGGAAATAGAATGAACTTTTGCCCACAGACATATCCTCAAGGAAGTACAGAGAAAAAGAAAACCTCTTTACTCCCCTGATTGTTGAGATAGACCACCACTAACTGACTGTCTGATCATGCCAGCTAGATAGATCAGCCAATGATGAAGAGCTTTCTCCACAGCCAACATCTCAGGGCAATTAGAGAGAATCAGGAATACTCTCAGTGGCCAATATCCTTGACCATATCTTTTTTTGATAAATCACATCCCATCCTTTGCTGCTTGTATCTGTAGTCAAAATCTCTTTGTCTGAAATTGCCCAACATTTGCCAATTAAGCCACCAGGTGAAGGATGACCTGAGGTAGGCATGAAGCTGGAAAAAAGGCTTCTGCTCCAAAGAGGGGCATACATCTTCTTACTGAACTTCTTGAAGAAAGAATCTGATTTGTGCGGAGGAGTAGACAAAAACCTTTTCCTATAGTAGAGTCTAAGAGAAGACCCAGGAAGGTGGATTGATGGAAGGGTAGACTTTCTCATTGAAGAGTGTCTGCAACTATAGTGACATATCTTTGCAGAGTAGATGCTGACTCTGCTCGGATTAGCCAGTCAGCCTGGTAAGGTATAACAGAGATTCCTTGAATTCTGAAATGAGCGGCAACAACAGCAAGCAGCTTTGTGAAGACTCAGGGCTGATGCAAGGCCAAATGGAATCTCTGATTCCCATAGAAAGGCCATCCTGAGGAAACATTGATGAGTTATGTGAAGGTAAGCCTCCTTAGACATCATGAAGTTGTAGGTGCACAGGGTCTCCAGAGCAGATTTTACAGTCTCCATTTTGAATTTGATATATTTGAGGTGTCTGTTTAGGAACCTTAGATCTATAATTAGGCAGAAATCTCCTGTGGACTTCGGAACCAGAAAGATATGGGAATAGACCACTAAACCGCTTGTAAACTAATGGAACAGGTTGATGGCTTGATTTAGAGAGCTTCTCAGGACAGGATCTTGAGGAAGATGAGGCATGAGTAAACTATCTGTGGGGTCTGGATTGAAATTCTTGATGGTAGCATTTGGAGACAATTGTCCTTATCCAGGGGTCTGGACTAACAGACAACAATTCCAGAGTCTGAGCCTGAAGGTAGACTTATGGCGTCATGCTTAACTCTCTGGCTCTGGATGTGTCTTGGGGAAAGAGAAGTACAATGATCTTCCACTGGAGGGTCTTCCTTTAGAGCTTTGCTCTCTAGAAAATTTGAAGTTTCTGGAACCGGAGTCCAAGAAATGACTGGACAAACTCTGACAAAATGGATGATAGCGTTTCTTAACAGCTGGTTAGACGCATCGTCAGCAGCCAAAGCTTTGAGCAATAAAGAGAGCAGAAGCTCTCCACAGATAGATTCAGTGGAGGCATCGCACAGAAAGTCTATCGCTAAATTTACTGCTGCCATATTTTTTTATCTTCAATTGAGCCTTTAGAAGTTACATATTTCACTGTCAAGCCTTCGCAGCTCTGGATACCAAAGCTGAAGCTATAACGGGCTGAAAGGCTGAGGCTTCAAAAGGATAGTTTAACAGCAGCTTCCGCCTTTTTCTCCATGTGATCCGAGAAGCGTAGTCTTCTTAGACACTTTCAAAACTGCCGTATCCACTTTAAGGGTATTCAATGATAGAGTGCAGACATTTGGATCTTGATAGGGAAGGCCTTTATCGAATCCTTCTTGTAGAAAATAGAGGGACACACGTGTCCCTGTAATAAAGATGATCAAAATCACTGGCACAGGCAGCGCGCAGTGAGGTAACAAATGGCATTTGAGCTGCTCTAACAGTTTAACGGATTTAAACATATTTCCTCTTACCATTGAGTTAAATAAAAAATGTGCAAAATATATTTAATGTGAAAGAAAACACCATGTTTTATTTACATTTATCTTTTGTGACGTAGTATTTTAAATAGCTTGATATAAATACATGGCAAAAAGTCAACCCCCACATTTTGTAACAATATATAAATTTCAATGGAAAAATAAACGAGATGTAGCCTTTAGTCAAGTCTACTCTCTCCCACTACAACAGAACATTCTTAATTTACACTATCTTTAGAAGACCAATCAGTTTAACAAAAAATACAACAAATTAATGGTGAGTATGAGTAATTGGTAAATGTGTTGAATTTATTCACACTGTCAACATAAATGATACATTAAAAAAAGTTTAGTTTCAAGAAACCAGATTTGGAAATTAAGTTTTAAAAGTACATTGACCATTTAAAACAGGACTAATCAAATAAATCCATGAACATTTGTCACAAGGATGTGCAATCGTGTTTTTCTAAATAATTAAGGTTTAACACAAATTTAAAAAGCACAAAGAAGGTATCTCATAAAAATATACATTACTGAAATTTACAGTGTAAACAGATGCACTTTATTTTGTTCAGAAATGGACCACAACATATAAAAGACCCATTGTATATGACTATTAACCCTCCGTGTATGACCATACAATGAAATGCTAAAGACTTGCTGCCAGCATACTTAATAGAAGCTAAGCGCTGCACACAATTTGGTTTGGCTGTAGTATTTATTATCGGCGTGCCAGGTTCTTTATATATGTAAGCTGCGTCGCCCTCTAGTGCCAAGTGAAACACGCAGTCTAGGTTCCCTTGCTTTATAATGTTCATTGAAGTCCAGCCTAAAGCTTAAAAACCTCAAGCTTTCATCTGTACTGGTTGTCAGTGAAATCAAAAATTGCTGGACAATACCCTAAAAAAAAAATTTAAAAAAAATTAATTAGAAACATGCAAACACATGCAAAGGGGACATGTATTTATTCTCATGCATTGATTTTAGCTAATGAGATGTATCAAAGCATCAGAAAGGGCATCGGTATTATAAGGGGAATCAGAACTCGCAGGACAGCAGACTATTCCTTTTTTAGTCTGTGTGAAGACAGTGTACTCTACTATAAGTCAAAAATAACAGAATGAGAGAGGAAAAATTAAAAACAAAAAAAAAACACTATTAATCTGTAAAAAAAATAAAAAATTAGGAGTAACTACTTTGAAACAGCAAATCTGCCTCCTATAATAAAATTTGAGAGTATTTTTTTTAAAAAAAAAAAGAGAAACTACACCATCTAGTTACTGTAACATAATATCCAACTTAATTACACTTACTTGATAGAAATGAGTGAGAATTCTTAACTGTGACTGCATTTTCGGTATAGATTCTTGAAATTCCAAAACCTTTCTTTTCTCCTCCTCCTCTTCTGCAGCGGTCACCCCCCATTCTCCCTAAAATACATGAAAAAAAGAAAAGGAAATATTTGAATACTATAATCCCCAGGTTTATATGTTTACTGAATGATGGTGAGTCTGAGACAGCTCATGATTGAAGCAGATTTTGTTGAATACCTGGCTGACACCAAAGTTGCTGCAAGAGTTTGTACTTTTTGTTTTACTTTGATACTTTCCTCATCAATCTTAAACATCCCTTACATCATAACAAATAAACCCCACACATACACAGAAAAGAAAAATATAGAATAAGCAAATATTATCAAGTAGCAAGGCCTGGAATATATTCGATAAGTAAACTACATTTTACTCCACCTCAAGTATGTGTATTCTACCCAGGCTATATAATCATGAAGTTACATATCGTTTGGTAATGTGATTTATTGGGAGCAAACGTCTTACTACATTTTATTTATAAAAGTAGATATGGATAAGCAATATTAGGCAAAATTAAATCCACAGTAGTAAGTAGTAGCCCATAAAAAAGTTACCGTATTTATCGGTGTATAACACACACTTTTATAACTAAAATAAGAAGCAGAAACCCCACCTGCGTGTTATCCGCCAATAAATCCTAGAGCTGCACGATTTGCAGCCGCGCCTCCCTCTCTTCCGGTCCAGTCGGTGGTGCCCCGATAAATACGGTAACTACATCAGCTTTTTGCTTGATGTGTTAAAAGGTGCCGTTCCATCTACTCTGCTGTATTTTACACTTGTGTATACACAGTTGAAATATCATTTCTAGCACTGTTGAATACCCAACTACTAAGTAGGAATAATGATTTAATTAAGTAAAATGCTGTCTTGTTCATCATTTGTTTTTGCCAGGAGCACTTGTCATATAACAAAAATAAGCAGTGAGAGGTAGTTGCCATGGAAAGCTTTTAAAACTTTGTGTTTGTTAATTAAACCTTCAGACAAAAGAATAAAAAGGACAGATCTGCTGAGGTTTGTTTGCTGAACATGCTTGAGAGAGTGGAATTAAAGTACTGACTAAGTTTAATAGTGCCTTTCTTATATTGTGATGTGCTCACTTATCAGGAACTACGTGTTAGAGAGGAATTTCTATTCACTGACTTCACTATGACAGCGGAACCCACCGAGCTGGGAGATAGGAGATGGGATGAGCGGACACTGTATAGTGCATGGGTAGTGGGGTTTATTCACTAGAGGAGAGTTTGCAAGAACTGATGTTGTGGAATGCCAACACTACAATGTTTCTACTGCAAGGGTCAAACTGTCACTGAGCTGGTTATGCAAGGAATTAACTTCCAGCAGAAGTAGTAAAATAATTCAAGATGTATATAAAGCATTTTTTTCTCTCTTTATCTGTCCATTATGCAATCAGCCAAACGGTAATCATGGTGAGACATAACATGAACATATCTTATTATTTATCTCAAATGGTGGGAACTTGTTCCTATACTGCAGTTTATTATAAGTGCATACCTCTGACTCTCTTTCTTTTTTCCGCTCTTCAAACTGTAATCTGCGTTGTAACTCCTCCAAAGCAGCCCTGTACATTGTGTCCTGTGCATTCTGAAATTCAATTATCTGATCAAAGACAGCTCGAAGCTGATTAAGAAGAGTCTGGAAAGAAAGAGTAAAAAAAAAATCTGTTTTGATTTGCCAGATTAATCAGTAAAAGCTTATTACTGGGTTTGGCTATGTTATTTTACGAAAGGCTTATATTGTATCATATCTGCCAAGCGTGTTTCAAAAAAAATAATAGTTCTTTGTAGTTGTAAGGGTAGCTGCTCTATCCACCCCACTAAATGGACCTAGCGAAAGGCGCAGCTATTATCCATGCACTATGGGACTAATAAATGGACTCTTAAAGAATCAAGAATTTGTGCACAGTAGGAGAACAAGACAATGATATTATAGTAACACTTCTTAAAACGGTGGCCATTTTTAAATGCAAGTTCACATAACCTACTTATGAGATTTACAAATTACAAATCATTTTAAACATACTCTTGATTCACTGTCCAGCAGACACCTGGATATAATTGTGTCCAAGAATACTTCATGTGCAGCTATTATGTGATCCAAATCCTGTGCTTGCAGTACTTTGTTCCACAGCTCATCCCAAGAACACTCCAGAACCTGAGAATTCCAAGAAAATTTGTTAAATATATATATTTTTTTTTTTAAAGCAGCAAGCATTTCTGGGAGATTAAAGAAGAACCACCGTACATTACAGTTTGCATTGTACCTCAAATGTGATGTAATACTGCATCTGATGAATGAAATGGACCATTTCTGAAGCCAGGACGTGACACTTATGAAGCACCCCAGAGAGCTCTGCAATGTAAATGAATAATCAAAATTTGACCAAAAATGGAAACAAGAACGCATGGATGAAAAAAATTCTGTGCAACTATAGCACATCCAGGACCAAATTTTTATTTTAGGCATTCTTCTTAGGTACAAAAACAATTGTGCGCCCCCCCCCTAAAAAAAAAGATTTCCGGTAGCAATGAAGATTCTACACAAGCTAAGCAACACAATTCTTATGATAAAATGTTAAGATGGAGGCCTCTCACCTCTATATAAAAAAATACCCAGTGAACAGCATAATGTAAAGTGAGACCTGGTATTTAAACAATACAGCATCATGGGAAGGAACCAGTGAGATTTATAGGGTTAATTGAAATCTTTTACTTTGGCAACGCTACTGGATGTAGCACACTAGACTGCAGTTATTGTTCCAATTTATTTTCTACATTCAGGTAAAATAATGTACACAAAAACGCATATTATAAATCGTTCCACATCGAACCACTATTTAATGGTACTTAAGCAGGCTATGGAATTTTGCAGAAGATAATTATAGAATTTGGCAGCATACAAAACAAACAGGAAAAAAGAGCGGTAAATTCTGATGCCTTTTCCCTATATGCTCACACCAATCTCCTTCTATAACCTCTTGTGGATGCAAATATGCGGCAAGCAGCCATAACCTGAATAAAGCTTACAATAAATTAACGTAAATTTATTACGTTTTTTCTCACTTACCAGGCATACTTTTCAATAACTTTGCATTGCACATATGACCTTTCCACATGTCTGTGAGAATATATTCCATCCTCTTTGCCCGCCACAGGAAGTTAAACACCCTGAGGTAATGGCTCATGCACTCCCTTGTGAACACCTGTTTTAAAATGGACGACATTAAATATGTTATTCCTAAAGTAAACTTCCATACCTGGAAGTACATATCGCAATCTAAAAGCCATGGATATAAAGATTCTATTTCCACTATCTATAGGTTTTTCTCAAGTCAAAAGTGTAATATATAACTTCTAGATTTTGGGCAAATTAGATAAATCCTCACTACAAACATTTTCAATCATTTTAAAAATGTTGCTTCTTCTCTGAACAAAGTATTTGAATATCTACAGCTTAAAAAAAAAAAAGAAAAACGATGGATTCTAAGCAGTAAAGGTCTTTTGAACAATAAACCAGCTATTTTCTCATCAAATCTAATGAATTCTTCATCATATTTTATTTTAAATACTACAAATATGATTGTACTTAAATACATTCTACAGTTCCTTGCAAATTATTACAAATTAGTTGATAGTCTATGAATAATGGAACACAATGAATGAACTATTTCATTAAGGACATGCTTAAGTCTCAAAAGGAACAAATGAATTATTAAATATATACAAAATGGTTTAAATAAAAAGGGATTTATGTGCTTATCAAGAATTTAGAGAAATTGAGATTTTTTTTTCCTGAAGTGCTGGCATAATAGGTGCCTTGCAAATGCCAAGTGATCTCTTTAATCAGAGGATTCTGGGTTATGCTGGAGAACAGTAGTGAGGGCGAAAAGATTGCAGCTGTAATGAAAAAGTAAAAAATTCTAATAAACGATAATACACGATGGTAGTATTCACAGAAAAATTAATGTGAAAATGTTTTGCAGTTAACTTAAAAATGAAACAACTAACTACAGCTTTATATGTTAAGGTCAACCACACATGGCATAAAGAGGAGACGGCAGCAGAGAAATGGCGGCACATTCACTAAAAGGAGAGTTGCCCGGATGTTTTGGTTTCAGCTCCTTCAATTTACTTTTTCCATAATAAAAGGGCCAAGACTGGTAGATTTTCAACAAGGAGGGCTTAGGTGGTCCTGCATAAAGTGTAATTAAATGGATAGGAAGAACTGGGCGGAAAAAAACTGATTAGACAGGACCATTCAAGGTTAGCTCTTCATAGTGTATAGTGAAGTGAACAAGTTACAACCACTACACTCAACCTTTATTGGATAGATCCAGTAGTTTGCCTGGGGTGCAAAACACCTAGGCTTAATTTATGATGTAAGAGATGGTTTGCGCTGCCTCCTAAGTTCATTCCCTCCTTAGCATTTACCATAGAATAAATTCATGAAGAGGTAGCGGACTGGAGCACTCTTCCTAAACGTGGCCTCTTCTACAGAGAGAATACCTGGTCTGCAGTGTCTGACAAAAATGTGCACACAGTTAGCAGATTTGCCCTGCTAATGGGTGGGCTATCTCAGAAGCTAGAATGTCATTCCCAACAGTGCATTTTCATGGCTTCTACAATCCATCTGGAGAGGAATCTCTTGGAAGCAAAAAAAGCTCTTTCTTGGTTACAGGAAAAAATACTCAGATGTTTTTCTATGATTTGATAGACAAGTACGTAGTTGCAACAAAGTTTCTAGCTCCAAGGTTGAAACAATAAGTTGAGATCTAGTGTGAAGCCAACAACACAAGCACTTACGGCAAACTTCACCTTCAATGTGGAAAGTTGTAAAGCTCTTTTAAAATAGTCAGTCCAAACGTTAGTGAGTGTTTAGGCCGGTAAGCCTGGGCCAGCAAAGCGTAGCCCATAGGGGGCTCCAATAGGCTAGGCTTTATTTCCAGGATTTAGTTTGGGGGGTTTTCAAATGTAAATAAAAGCACAAATCAGTGCTCCTGTGACTTATTGCCCAAGAGGACCTTGATTAAGATACTTGAAAGCCTTATGAACCCCAAGCTCCAGGACTTTATAGCACACACAAGCCATACAAACATATACATACACACACATGCTATGAACTTACTGTGGCAATAGGACCTTCTACATGGTAGTCTAAGCTGAATACATCCCATCCCGTGTCTCCAGGAGATACCTATGAACAGAGAACAGACTTAAATGTACTGGTTTTTTTTTTTTTTTCTTTCTTTTCAGAGCCAAACTCACACATGCCATAGACAACAGTGCTCAAAATGATTTACCACACGTGTAAAAGCTGAAGATGTCTGGGAGATTTTTTTCAGGAGCCAGAAGAGATCAAATTGGAATTAGAAGCTGCTTTATGCATTAGAAGCTATGAAGATATATAGGTACACAATATACAGCTGCCAATATTTTATGACTGCAATAGCACAGCTGTGTTCAGATGTGAAGTGGATCCGATCTGTCACAGCCGAAATCTAACATGTCTACATTATACATAAAAACACCATCTAGGCATGTTCTGCATCAAGTGTGCACAGCATTTAAAACACCATCAACACATCCATAACTTGTTTATATATTGGGGGGTTAGAAAAATTTAAAAAAGGCTGCCAGTGACAGCAAAAACTGAATTGATAATTAAAAAGAGAAAAGAACATAGTTCACATCCGCACGAACATTTGAGACAGATTAGTTCCTGACCAAGTAATAGGACACTGAATTATTAAAACGCTAGAAGGAACACATTACTTAAAAAGGCTTTTTATTTCAAGTCTACGTCTCTGCATATCATAAAATACATTTTATGCTATTAGTTTCACCAAAACATTTTTTTTTTATTGAAAAAAGGTGTATTCAAAAGCTCTAAAGTAGAGTGACCAATTAGACAGTAGGAATGAAATTTCCCCAAAAAACAGCTTAGTATAAACAATATGCCCTGCAGGCTCTGATAGGATGCAGGGGACAGAGTGATTTGTGCCGATACACATTTCATTCTCCTTTTTGTTAAAGGCCTGTCTCGGTTATTAGCTTGCAGGAGCTCTCAATAGCAAGAGAATTTCATTTTAAAAATAAGGCCTTGATTCTTATTTTGATTTTTTCAGCGCAAATAAATGCTATAAATAATGTCTTCTTATTCCTGCTAAATGGCCCCATTTGAATCATCAAAAGAAAATTGAGGTTATTATGTGCTCCGTCTAGCAGCACTTTAGGTGCCAATTCGAAGGATGTTTGTTTATGGCTGATATTGTCAAGGGACGTACCACTGAATTAAATGCTATGAATGTTTTAGGGCGCAAGCATTTGTATGCAATTGCAAAGTTATTAGCCTAGTGCATTTTTTGTAGCAAATTCAAGAAAATTACTTTTAATACATGGGGACTTGAGATATATACAATCAATTGTAAAAGCACACACAAAAAAGAATCGCCTTCAAGTACTAGTTTAATAAAGTACAAACTGTAATCTTAAATTAACGATGAGTATTTCACAAAAGTGCTAGTTAATTAGTGATGATGTCATTTCTTTTTGTATATTTGGTTTTAATGGGATGCAACTGCATACATTAAACTACATGACTCAGTATGGAAATCACAACAAATGCCCACTAACACCCACTAGTTTTTAGTGGTATTCCCACTTATTGGTGAAGAAGAAAAAGCTTCTATGGGTTTAAAACACAGGTTGTAGAGTGGCACACTGATAGCCTAGAGCAGCATATATGAAGGGACAAAACTGTAAATGACAAGCAAACTGCAATATTGTTATGATTGCCATTTAGGTTTCTTCATTTGTTTAGCTTTTTTATTGCTCATTTTGTCATCCCACATGGCCCATTCCTGGGGTTTCCCAAATGGTAATATTGAAATATAATTATGCATCAGAGGAACCATCCAGTTCCAGCAAAATATAAACAAAAAGTTTGTTATTATGAGCAAGTGCTAAAATTAGCACTGTATCTACCCAATAATCTTGACATGGAAAGAGTTAAAGTAAAAGCATTTCAAATACCCAAGGGTATTTGAATGGTTTGATTGGGTAAATTGGAGTGGCTGGGTTCAAAGATAGGGTATAGGCACAGACTGAATTTCTTGGAAAAAAAGTGCACATCCCAAATGAGGCCATTTAGCCCCCAAACACCAGACAAACCCATGCATGGGTGGTGTCACTGTACTCGGAAGATGTTGCTGAGCACATATTGGGGTGTTTGACGTATACTTGGAGCTATAAATTTATACCTGAAGTAAAAAAAAAATACAACCATAAACTTTGCGAAGTCCAGCAAAGGCTGGTGGTAGAATCTCATGCATGGAAAGGGTTAAAATACTAGCATTTGAAATGCCCTGGGGTGTCTAGTTTTCAAAAATATACGGTATGATGGGGTAAATTGCATTGGCCAGGTTTAAACATACCCAAAATAGCATATGGGGCAGAATGACCAGATTTGGAAAAAAATTGAAATAGCAAAACGCTACTTGTACTTATTGCCCAATAACTTGCAGAATAAAAGCAAAAAAACAACATCAAAACACTGGGTATTTCTAAACTTAGGAGAAATAGTAGAATCTATTTAGCAGGGTTTTTCATTAGCTTTTTGGAGTAAAAGATTTTTCAAATGAGAAAAAACAAACAAAAAAAAAACCCTCAATTTTTTCATATATTATTTTTTTTTATAGGAAATTAGATATGATCAAGAAAATCCTCCTTGTCCTGAAAAAAACAATATATAATTTGTGTGGGTTCACTAAATGAGTGAGGAGAAAATTACATCTAAACACGAGCGCCGCTAAAGTGTTAAAACAGCCTTGGTCCCAAAGGGTACAAAAAGTAAAAAAACAGCCTACGCTAGTTAGGTGTACCTCACCCCACTTCCTTACTCTGTCATCATCATTCACCGTCTGAATTCACATTTTTTAGGACAATTAAACTGGGTCACATAAAAGGCAAGAGAAGAGGCTTGTTTATTTCAAACATTTGCTTATGTAATGATATATACAAATCACAAAGTAATGTTCTCTATTACTGTAATATTAGTAAAGGTGCACATGTATTACTTGCCTCTAGAAGTCTGACATCCAAGCGTTTGAGAATTTCAGGATTGTCAAACTGGGCATTGGTTGCCCTTACAGCAGTCTCCAGAATACCAGTAAGATTGTGCTGGTACAACGTGGTGGCTGGACGGACAAGCTCTGGTCTAGAATAGCAAGCACAATCAAGTTACCTTTTGCTTTGAATACATAACACCTACACTTTAACCCACTTCAACAGTAAAAACGTCTTACTTTAATAAATCCATTAAGTGCCGTATAAAGTCTCCCTGTCCAAGTAAGAGGTAGCGCCTCATGGCCTGCATGTGTTCGAGTAGGTTATAGTTCTTGTTCAAGACATCTAGCAGGTATTTGCTAGTCTCATAATACGCCGCATCGATTTTACTCTGGAAGGCATTTTCCAAATCCGTAAACAAGTCTGCAGCTTAAAAGGGACAGAGGAATATTACGGTAAATTTGTTATTCGGTGATGTAACTTGCATAAATATACAAAAACAAAACACATTTTGTAACATATCACCGGTTGCTTCTCAGCCGTCCCTACTATAGTTCTTTTATTTTAGAATCGGCTACATACATACATACATACATACATACCGTATTGGCCCGAATATAGGCCGCACTTTTTTCCCCCACTTTAAGACTTTAAAGTGGGGGTGCGGCCTATATTCGGGGTCTAGCGCCCGACGCCCGGGACATGCAGTCCCGGGCGCCGGGCAGGCAGCGGGGTTAGGATACAGATCCCCCGCAGCGGTGCAGGGGACCTGCATCCTACTCCCCGATACACTCAGACAGCCTGCCCTGCCAGCACTTCCCACGGGGGGAGTGCCGGCACGGGAGGTTGTCTAAGCGCATCGCACGGACGTTCACCGGCAGCGTCGATGCGCCGTTGCCGGTGAACGTCCGCACAATGCATTTTAACCCCCCCGACTTACCAGGGCAGACTCCCGGGTGTCTTGCAGGGCCGGCGGAAGACACCTACGCAATACGCGTATACAACTTCCGGTGCCAGTAATTCTGCTGAGTGCCGGCACCGGGAGTTGTATACACGATGTGCATAGATGTCCCCCTCCGGCCCCGCGAGACACCCGGGAGTCTACTCTGGTAAGTTGGGGGGGGGACACAGAGTGGCAGCATATCTCGAGGGGGGGGCACAGAGTGGCAGCATATCTGGGGGGGGAGGAAAGAGTGGCAGCATATCTCGGGGGGGAGAGGACAGAGAGGCAGCGTATCTCGGGGGGGGGAGGACAGAGTGGCAGCATATCTCGGGGGGGCGGGGGGGGACAAAGTGGCAGCATGGTTTTTGGTGCTTTTTTAAAGAAAAAAACTTTTTCTTTAAAAAAGCACCAAACGTTTAGGGTGCGGCCTATATACGGGGGCGGCCTATATCCAAGCCAATACGGTATATATATACATATACATATATATAGATATATATATATATATATATATATAGATATATATATATATATATATGGAATGCATTACAGTTTTATAGAATGCACAGGAAAATACAACAAAAAAAACCCCAAAAACAAGCAGGCAAATGAGAGGAGAAACAAATTGAAACATAATAATTGAGGGAACAAAATAAGAGCAGATGGGAAAAAAAGGGTGTCAAGGAATACCTCTAACTTTCTAATCTCAGTCTTGACAGTTAAACACAACTTTGTCAACTGAAGTGAGATGCCATTACAGAACATACGCACTATTACATTATTTAATGCAACAAAAATTGTGTGTTTTAGGGATCGTTCGTAAGCATTTCTGTGGCCTTTGGACACAATAATTATTTAAATCTTACTAAATTATAACCCATATATAGTGGTGTTGTATACATCTGCATATAATACACAGTCATTGTATTTAAGGCTAAATGTGTCTGAACATACGCCTTTTTTAAAAAACACTTAAACCAACCATCTTTAGGCGACTCTGCGGCTTTGGCAACACCCATCATCTTTGCGGTTGGTGTTTGATCATGGCACACTTGATGTAAAAAATTGATGGACTTCCCAATCAAGAGAACCTGGGAATACAAAAAAGACGAAAACACATTTAAAAGGTCTGGTAAGAAAAAAAAACAAGGCAAGAGATCTTACTGAAAAGCAATTTGTGTATACATCAAAAGAGCGCACTATACTAATGGGTATCAATTGTAACAGGTCAATCTATATAGATTTACAAAATCTAAACCATTTAGCAAGTCAATGCTTTGTAGTGTCTCAAAGGTCTCAAGATTATAATTATAAATCCAGACTGCTTGGTTGTACACCATAAATAAACAAACCTGATAAAGTATGTCCCACATAACAAGATCACAGGGTTGTCATTTCAGATTTCATAATAAAGAAATGCAATTCAATTTTTCTTTTACATCGTACAATATTTAAAGGCAAAGAAATATCAAAAGATTCCTTACTGCACCTTTCTAGATTGATCCATCGTCAGGAAAGATGGAATCATAGATTTCCTTAGCGTATATTTGTCGTGCCACAGTCGGTCTGTTTTCACCGTAGGATCAGATGCTACAAAGAACTTGAGACATTGAAGAAATTAATTTTGATATATCAGACTCAGCAGGCCAACGCAAATCTAGCCTTACAAGGAACACGTAACAATTGTTTCATATCTTAAAGGTAAGTATGTAAACAGCTTGCTTCCCATCCAACGTAAAATAAGCTAAAAATATATTAGCCAATTAATCAAAAAAATCCTTATGTGGTTAGAGTGATCTGTTCCCTACTCAAGTAAGAAATGTTCATATTTTTGCTGTTTTTGTATGCATATTAGTGCATGATAACTCAACTTACAAGTATACCAGTCAATAGAGGTACAAATCGCATGCCCAAAGTTAAGTGAATCACTTAGCATACAAGGAATCCTCCTAATACATACAACCTCCATCCTAAAAAGAGGTACTTAGACACAGCGGTGAGCAAAGCACTATACGGCCATATGCAAGATGAATTTCATTGATGATTTTTCTTAGGAACGAGGGGTTTAAAAAATGCTGTTTATTAGCTTGGTTCTCCAGCTTAAGGGCTCTGAAGCTGATAGATTTTATTAATAAAATAAGGTTGCGCATTACTCAAAAAGGTATTATCAACCTGAAAGCCGGTTGGGTTTGATGAGCCCTTCTGCAGGCATTGGAATGGCCTGAAGTATAAAGAATCACTTCTTAAAGGCAATGATGAAAAAGACTAACACAAATAGAAAGAGGAGAAGAAGGGGGGAAAAAGAAAAAAAACACCCAATGTGGCTTATTTTTGTTTTCTAACAGGTAAATACTTAAGTAATAATTGAAAAACATATAAAACTTCAACAACTATAGCACTTTAGTGGCAAGGTATCTATGCAACTAGAAAATAGAAAAAGCAACGAGTACAGACAAAACAGGGGAAAAAATTCAACTGAGCTATCATTAGTGAATAAAAAATGAAGAACAAAAGAAATCAAGGTCATTACGCGCTCGTGTACTGCTGCATATCCTGTTCAAGGCTCTCTTATTTTCAGCATGTCATGCCGTTAAATTGAAGAGCAGAAAAAGATAATTGTACAATGATTTTTCATTAATTATTGGATAAGTGCCAAAGCCAAAGAAAGCAGAATGTAAAAAGCGGCACTTCTCACATACTGCCCGGACCAAAACAAACCTATTCCCTGTTATGTTTGTAGGGAAAAATAAACCCTATGGTTACAGGAAAATGTATCCTTACAATGTATCCGAAATATTTGCGTGGCAAAAGCTTCCGGTACATGCCAAAGAGTACGCGGTTTAAGCCGCTTCTATTCCATTAAACAAGGCATGGACTGGACCATATTAACAGCAAACATTTTAGTTTTTAGACTTTCAACAGAAACACAAGGTAAATTTGTACCCAGCGGGTGGGAGATAAACGGAAAAAGCCTTCCATCAGTGGTAGAGACTAATACAGCGAGGGTATTTAAACATGCATGTGATAGACATAAAGCGATCATGAAGCTGAGAAAAGACCAAGGACTCGTTAAGGTCCGAGTCTTTACATTAGGAAAAACAGGCAGACCTGATGGGGGGGTCTTAATTGCGGTCAAATTCTATGTTTCTAAATAACAACATAAATTGACTTAACACATTGGAACAGTTTGTTTTCTGTTCTAAAATTACAAATATAAAAAGGCCATATGGCATCCAGATGTCTAGGTTGGGTGCCCTGGTGCTAGTTCACCAATAGTTTTCTTTTTTGTGTTCGTTCATTACCCTGTCTGTTGCAGAAACCCGTATGTCTTCGAACAGTCCCAGGTCTTTCCTAGAACTTGCAATGTTTTACTTTACAGAAAGAAAAGCACCTGCATCCAAGGTTTTAACAAACACTAGGCCAGTGACTGGCACATTTTGACACTTCATCTGATCTTATATGTCCCTGGCAGATAGTGGTTGAAGTTGCCAAAAGAAAGTTCAATTGATAACTCACTTCTGGTATAAATAATAAAAAGTGTAAACATCATAACCAAGACCATTATGGTACTGTTGAAGGAATTAAAAACATATTCTCAGAGAAGTATTAGATTGCGTTATTCATAGCGCATACAAAATGGTGTACCTCATGGTAGGTATCCTCCAACTCTCCATCATATATCCAACGGTATAAGAAATTAAGGATGGGATGCGACACCAAGCCTAGAATATGTTGCACCAGTGAGCGCATGTATGGATCACCAGTTTTAGTGTATGCATGCACTGCCGATGCCAGCTCTCCTCCTTTTCGTCCTGTATGTTCAACAATAGTAAGTTAAAATATTAATATTCTTAAGCTAGAATAAAAAACTGAAGACGAAAAAGGACCTTCACCAAAACTCAAGACACTTTGATGAAGAATGCACTTCAGCTCTCAATGCTCATGCTTCAACAAAGTATCTTGAGTTTTGGTGAAAGTCCTTTTGCGTCTTCAACTAGCTGGTATACTCTAACAGTCAACGCTGGATTTTGATTCTAATTTAACAGTTTTATTCTAGCTTAATAATGTTTTGCCATTCATGGATTCTAAAGAATTAAAAATGAAAGGGCTTCAAAAGACCGAGGCACTGCTCTGATTTAAAGAATTGCTTCATGTTCTTAGACAGTATATCTTTTAGTAGCAGGTTTTTTTGTAGGCCATTGCAGGGAGAGCCATGGTTTAATTCACTAGACCTGGAGTTTGCATGTGAGGTGATCATTTTTAGGTAAAACTACACCAGGAGCAGAATTGAAATCACAGATATGTTTACATATGAATGTAAGGATCTGTTCATTCTCAGCATTGAAATATCAGTAGAAATTTCATAAAAAAGTATTGGCCTCCCCAAATAATTTGATTTACTCTTACCTTGACAGTGGTCCACTAGTGCTGCAAGTGTCTTCAGTCTAATTTTGGGGTCATATGTCCAAACCAAAAGACGGCGAAGAGTTAAACTGCTTTCTATCCCTAAGTTTACACCTTGGTCATCTTCAACCTGTAGCTGATTTAAGCAGAACATTATGTCTAACCCGATAAATGCCCTCTTAGAATAACACTACATAAATCCTTTGAAAATATAAGTAAACTCGACTGTTGTCCATACATGTGTAACCAGTGGTTCCCTATGGTAGCCGACAAAGTTAATGGGACCCCAGAAGGGCACAGCAATAAAGGACCTCCGGTTGTAATTCAAACTTTAGTAAAGAGACATTTTTTCTGATGATGTCGTATTCAAAAGGTTGAGCAAAAAAGGGGAAAAATCTAAAATACCTATATAATTTTACATTAATAGCACAATATATTAATTCATAGATTAATGGTGCATTGAAAAAGTGCATTCAGTTTCTAATAATTTATGACCCATTCCCATAAAATCTTGTGTTTGTTTACCTGAGAGTGTAAAACAGAAAGAAGACGATAATATTCTTTGAGCTCCTGATGTAATGCAGCACAAAAACTCTACAAGCAAAAAATAAAAAAAAGCTTTAAAAAACAAAATGAGAATAGTTATAAAAAAAAGTGTTGTAAATGATTAGTTGCACCATGTTTGCACATACGCATTTTTTTTTTTTGCTGTTTCCTGAATCTCTTTTCAGCTCACAGAAAAACACAACCGTGCTATTGTGTCAGCATCAATAAGTTAAAGAATCTCTGAAAACACTACTTTATTTTTCTACCTGAGTGAGTAAGACTTCCATCTGTCCAAAATGCAAGCAGTAGAAGCATATTTAGCAGTTTAAATTTAACAGAACGATTAAAAATAAAACAGAAAACGGCAATACCATTCATGTAATAAGTGAAACTTATCAAATAGATCATTTAGACCACTCACTAAGCATTCACTTATATATAAGCATCAGGAATCACAAACTCAAATATCTGATCACTTTACACTATACGAAAAACTGAACTGGTGACAAATTGGCAATATATACTATCTAAAAAGTGTAGTTATAGTTATTAAGGCTTATTAAACACATTAAAAGCCTTTATCAAATAATGTATAATACATAACAGCATTGTAATGACGAGATATGCTCAATCAGCATTGGAGGCTGTTCTCGATACAACACACAGACATACCTGTCCAACAAGTCCAAAAGCACGATCCAGGCTCCTCTGATCTGTGTATTTTCTGACTTTATTATGAAGCCACCCAAGTTCTGCCAGCCTGCTTGTCGTATCTCTCAGGGATTTTGACAGTGCCACCTAAGCATTAGTCACATTAGTTTACTGCAAACAATATTTCAAAACCGTGCCAACATAAAAGGGCCTTAAGGGATGATAAGAGCTTTACATTAAAAACTAAAGCAACAAATATGTCAGACCATCGGTCCAAATCCAAGTCACAAATAAGCATCAAAATCAGCTGGATATGAGCTATGGATGGTTATGTAATTTAAATGGACATAAAGTGTATGCTTGAAAACTAAATTAAAAATGGAGAAACATGGTAACTTTTGGGCGGTGTAACTATACTAATGGATTTCTTGCATATTTTTTTGTATAGCAAAATTTAGAATAGTTTTAATACCATATTTGCTGGAATAGTACAACTAAAAGAATTACAACACCAGTTAGACAGCTGTTATTTGTTTCAACTTAAACATTCTATAACATGAAATATATCACATAAGTAATTGTTTCCTTGGTTTCAATTGGCATGACAGCTGTTTATCTGGTAAACACATACATGCGCGCATATATATATATATATATATATATATATATATATATATATATATATATATATATATATGCATTTATATGAAAGAGCACAGTCCCATTATTTGTAGTGGAAAAAAAAACTCTGCTATATAGGACATTCTTTGAACACTAGATGGCAGTAGAGACCCATTACGCAAAACAAGCTAAAATAAACTTTTCCGTTCCAAAAGTCATTTAGCTTAGAAGTTTTAAGCCAGGGGGAACAGCTACTGTACTTTAACTAGTTAAAAACATTATACTAGTGCAAAGATGCAGCCCATCTAATGATGAGAGAAACAGTCTACTTAAATACATTCAAACAGGAAGGAGGTTAACAAAATGTACTAAAAAAAAATCTTAAGTTTACTAAAGTACAAAAACGTGAACTTTTACAATCTGTTATAGTAAATATTTGTAAAATCTTAGAGTCTAAACATATAATGTATATACAATAGGTTTTAAGACTAAGTTACTGTGCCAGAAACTAATGCTTCTCTTATTTGTATACAATGCATTAAAAATATAGTTCTTACTTTGCCATCAACTTTGTAGCAGTTTTCTGAAGGGCACATTTTTATACATTTGCCATCTATTCCTTGGAAAACATATAAAATATCCCGGACCAAAGAGGACTCTGTAACTTCAACAGACCCTGGAAAAAAAATACACAGAAAAGAACATCATTTCATTTCCGGTAAGCATATCTAAGCATGAATTGTAACTTTAAAAAGGACACTGCAACCATCACCGCTTGTTACAACTACCCATAACTTTGTTTGCAATTAGTCTATTTGCTTTGGTAATATCTGACCAAAACATAAATTACTTAAAAGGTAGCACGACTATCAAATTAAAGAATTATCTGCCCGAATGGCTTTCCATCACTTCTTAGCTTGACAAAACGAGGGAAATAAATTATCTGAACCTGTAGAAAACGTTCAAATCATACAAACATGCTTTTCCCAAGTGATATACACATAAGGTGAGTTTCTAATAATTATTTTTAATCTGTGTACTGAAATGCATAATGTAATATATTGGAAACATGGCAGACCTACATTAATGATCCATCTAGCGCATTCATTGACACCAGGCAAAACATACTTAATGCAGGAATGGTAAGGGCGTGTTTTGTAGATTGTGCCTCTACCACTGTTCAAGCACATGCCTTACCGCTGGGATCACCTTCTCTCTTAGTTCTTGGCACAGCACGGGCCATAGCATTTGGAAGGCCTTTGGAGGTAGTGTTCTGCAACGCTGGCTGCTGACCAGCAGCTAGAGTCCAAGCTAGACGCGAGCCTAGTTGCTGCCGAAGAGAGTCCCCCATCCCTGAGGTTTGATAGGACTGCCTGGGAAAGAAAAAAAAATTAAACTTTTCATTATCATTATGCTAATTCACTATACCGCACATAAGACCAATATACACTGAACAATTTTTCTGATCTCTAATAATTGAATTAAAGTAAAAGTGATGCAAGAACAAAGATTCACTGGAACACATGGATATAGTGTAATACAGTTAAATACCGTATAAAAAAGGTTTTTTTTTAACCATTATGAACTTGATGGACTTAGGTCTTTTTTCAACCTTACAAACCAATGTTTTTGTTCATTAATTTGATGTTCTTAGTAAAACATTATTTATCTAAATCAATGATCTCTTTTGCAAACTAACTTACCCCTGGACAAATGACGGCGGCGTAGGAGTTGGTCCATTTAAGGAGTACATGCCAATACTGCCAATGCCACTGCTTCCCATACTCGCCGAGCTCTGTGCAGACTGTGCATTGCGTTCCTGGTAGTTAAGTTGGAGGCTCTGAGGCCTCGCATAGTAATAAGGTGTTGAATGAGCGTCGCGAGGCAAAGCCTGGGCAAATAGTGTTGCGTAGCTAGACACCTAAAAATAAATAAATAATAATAAAAAAACTCAACATAGGAGATGGTAGGAGTTTTACTAACAATTACAAACTATTGTTTGCACACATATACATTACATAAACAAAATAAATACGCTTATAATACATAATACATATCAATTGGAGCCCTTAATGCAATGCTGTATTCTGCACAGCAGAAGCTTTTTATTAAATAAAAGAACTTTCAGAGTACTGTTTATCTTCCAAGGTTCCACTTTCCAAATACGAGGAATATTTGGGAGAGGGACAGACGGCAGAGGCAAGCTAGGTAAGCTAGGCAGTTGCTTAGTGTATTGGGCTAGTGGGGGGCTCCGCAGTTAGTTTCTTTCCTGTATCAGCAATCAAGTGGATGCAGGATGTAATTTACCTTGGAATTAGGGCTAGGAACCCACTGGTACTGCTAAAAAACACATAAGTAATGCTTCTTAACATTAACTATATTAAGATGTGCGTGAGCGACAGGAGGGGTATGGCTGTACATCATAACAAAATAACTAAAGTTCATTAGCACATGACCTCAACCTTAGTTACCTTGTTTGGTTGCTTCCGAGGATCTTCACTGAGACTAAGCAAGAGGTAGAGTATAGACCACCTGTTCTTCAGTACACCCTAAAGCACAAGCATATAAATATATGAGAATCACTGTGCGATAACATCAAGACATCATAGTACCAAGACAAGGCACATCCCAGATTTTCAGACACACCTAATGTTTCTTTGATACCAATTCTCCATCACACATTATTCATATACTCATACATTTTCTGTTACAAATGTCAGAGCATATACGCGTTACTCTTATAGCAGCCAAGAAGTGACAAGAAATGTCAAGCCACAGATGAGGAAGGCAGCTGCAGAAACAGGGCTGCAACTTCCAGGTCAGGTGTTATTCTTTTTGGTTTAAGAAAAACCCATATTAAACAGTCTGCTGCTCTATGGACGTACTGGCAGGTTGATAAGAGGTGAGGCAAGACGTCCCCCTAGGTGTCACCCATCGGAGAACTTTAGAGGAGAGAAGAGAACTAGTTTTTTTAGGTTTATTTTTTTTATAGTTAAACCGATATTTTATTAATGACAAAGCTATATTCTATTTCAGTATCCTTCCCATCTCATAACAATTTTATGACAGGGCCCTTTCTTTGTTTGGCTATACTCAATAAGCATCTTGTGTTACATTGGATAAATCAGGGCCCTTGACAACAAAGCAAATTATATCATTAGTATAAAAAGGGAGTTCATAGTATGATGAAAAGTATTAACAACAACAAAAAAAAAAATCAATGCATGGAGCTACTTATTCTTTAGTCCTTTAATTGAATCAATATGTACTTTAACCTTCAATTGGAAAACACCACTACCCTAAAGTATTCAGAAGAGAAAAGCACTTACACAATAAACCTAAAAATAAACTGTCACTATTGAATTCAGTCCATAACGTTAAAAAAAAAAAAAAAAAAAAAAAAAAAAAATCTATTTCTCGCAAGAGGTTTCCTATGAAGACGGATGTTAAAAGGGTTCGATGGGTTTAAAATAACAGCACAAAACCACCACTTCTATAATATCTGAAATGCCCTTCCTAAGTTTTTGGAAAGATTAGCCATTAAGTATACGCAACAAAAAGACTGTAAATATCTGGCCTTTTTTTTTTTTTAAAAAACAATGTAATTAAGCTGTGTGTTAAAGTGCAATACATAATCAATATAAAATGATATAGATTAGCTGAGACCAAAACACATTGTGCAAAATATTTTGGCTGCTTCAGCAATTAAATAATAAAAAAAGTGCTAGAAATCTGATATAGTATTATGTACCTATTCTATTTGGAAATGAACTTTTGGAAACCAGACCTTAATATTTGACTTGTTTAAGAAATATGGGAACTATTTCTGTATTCCTGTGTTGACAATCTCACCAACAGACTAAAAAGAGGAGAAGATACAACACTAGCATTAAATCACCCAAAGCCCGGCTACGGGCTATAACGCCAGTGGACTCTGAATACAAGAAATCCGTTTTTAAGATTAAAGTTATTTTTGTAAACTCACCTGCCTTTTTTTCCTGCCTTCTGATCTATGCTCAATTATTGAAAGTCTCTGTATGAGATGCGTTGAAGTGGCCTTTGTGTGTCCGGTTGGAAGACATTATATATCCAATTGAAGAATTGAGAGTGTGTCTACATATAGGAATTGTAGTCTTTTTACTAATTGTATCTATATATTTCAAAGTACGTACTACACTATGTGTTTTTTGTTTTCTTTCTTTATGAGCTTGTAGAGAGCTTGAAATGCATACCCATTCGAGAGGGGTATTCATTGGAATTTTATAACTTCTATTATTCGGATTGTTTGTTTTATTGTTTACTTACTATTTGTGGGTGCGCAGACACTGTTTTGTATTGTTGGATTGTCTTTTAGGACTATTGCGGAGTTTGTCCTTGTATTTTTGCAGCACCACTCCACAAGCGTGCTGTTACAGTTTGACATTAGTGTTGCGCATTACCCTTTTTGTTTTGCATTTATTCAAAGAAAGTATATCTGTCGTCAATATAAAGGGAAATAAACACTTACTTGTGACTGTAGCTTTCTATGAAGCTCTGAAAACAGAGCACCATCTGCCTCTCTCCTCTGTCTCACGACTGCCAAAGGAAATAACATTACAAATAAAAACCACAACGGAATTAGTGTACACATTTCAATAACATTTCAAACACGCATTACCTGAAGACTGGACTATTGCATTAAACAGATCGGTACTTATTTTGTAGTTAAAATGCCAGTATTTTATTGTAAGATCATTTGTAGTTTACTGCATATAAACATTGATCAGACACTCTGTGGGATATTTGACTTAATACTATGCATGCAATAGACATCAGAACATTTGGTTTTGACGGTAGGATATGTCCTCAGACTTCTTGATACTGTAGTGGCTTAAATATAAGCCTCATGTTCTTGCCCAAGTTTAAATCGATACAATTAAAATGCTTAGCCTATAATCATATATAAACATATTTTGTATTACCAAATGCACCAAGATTTGACCCTTTCAGAGCAAACCACATACATATTGGGTACCTAGGGTATCAGCCACATATCCCATATCTGGTGGCACTCTCACCAACATCAAGAAAAACACTTTCTGGGGTGTAGTTGGATACTCAAAATGATAGCATCACAGGCATTGCAGATCTCATAAGCAACTACACCAAAGGTCCAAAGAGGGATTCAGTTACTTAAATGTGTATCCCCCCCCCCTAGATTTTGCTTCTGTTTCTGTAATATACTTATGGAATCTAACCTCACGTGTGCCTGAACTGCAAAATGTTGCGTCCGCTCATCCACATGGGTTGTATGTGCAAAGTACATGTGTGTCCAGGTAAAGTTATTTGACACATGTAAAAGGGAAGGCTGTTAAGTTCTGCACTTTTATTATTTGTTTTGGCATTTACTGGGGGGGTCTTCAGTTATATCACGCGACAGGATGCATGGCTAGCCTTTAACCAAGTATCTGAATTGTTTAGGTGTGTAACATGGGGAAATCATGGACTCCACCACTCAAACAGTTTATAAATAAAATAGTATAGATTATATATTCTGTTTTAAAGTGTTTTCGGCAGTTATATACATGTGTATTAAAGTCACAAAAGATTCACCTCTAACCACTCCCCGTAAAGCAAGTGTCCCTCTTTACCCGTTTGGGAGATATACCTACATTCTTTTTTAATTTTTTCAGCAACAAGAAATTCATCTCTTTCAACAGTTGGCGCAAAGTTGCTCCCGATGACACGAACCGCATACTGGAACTGCTGGGCTACATCCGCTGAAAGAGAAAGCAACACGGTACGCGACATCTATATATGCAGTTAAAATGACTGATACGGTATTAATGTTAACGCATTGTGTTTCGTAATCCTATAAATGCATTCCTCAACCACCAGAGCATCATAGCACATCTCTGGTCATCAACTCTGGATTAACCTTCACAGGAGCGTATGTCGGGCCTTAGACAGCGTCAAAAAAAAAAAAAGGGGAGGGGTCCAGAGTATCTATCTGCCAAATAGGAACCCGTTCATTTTCCCATGGAGCATCCAGATGTCCCAATGCAGTACATTACACGACACAAACTCCTAAATATCATACATGTGCTGGGGGGTGAAGTATTTCCGCTACTTGGAGACTCTTCATTCATAAGGTGCACTCATTCAAGCCTAAATAGATTCACATTGTGCTTTTTGGCCTGGACTTTTTATATAGCCGTTTACCTTGAAAACTGGTGTGGTCTCTCAAAAGTAAATGAATACATTTTCAAAGTGAAAAAAAATATTTTGCAATAAAGTTAGCGAAACGTGATATTACTCTTATCATTCAAAGGTTGTATGAGGTTTATCAAGGTCTGTTATAAGTTATTCATTAAGCGATCCTTTGACTGTATCAATAAATAATAGCATCCTTCACGCCTTACCACACACGCGTGTGACTAACATGTGCACACTTTTCCTAAGAATGCTCTTCTGATAACAGTTCACAATAAATGGCTTGTGAATTAAAACTTACAATTAGCTACATGTTTATAGCATGACATTTAATACAGTTTAGTTTTGCCAAAGGCCCTGACAGTTTTAGTCCCCATTTAAATAAAAAAAACTCATGTCGCAGTGTATCTAATCGCATATGTATATTATATAAGAAACATTTACATAGGTGTATTGGTCCAAGAGAAGACAAAGTCTTTAGTAACATCCATCATTTACGTTATACCGAATGCTAATCTGTTCAAACCTACGAACGACCATGAAAAGATATTAAAGCAAAGGGTGAGAGATCTCAGGACCGAACACTGCGGCGACTCCGTTGTTTTATCATCACGAGGCAGCTAATTATGGAAATTACTGGAGAGAATCATCATTGTTAATTATTAGGATTATCTGGGTAGCTGTGTGTCAAAACACTAGCTCTTAAAAAGACTTACAATTGTTTATATTTAGAGCACTTAAACAAAACATGAATCAATGTATAGTATCCATTCTATTTTATTTCCAGTACAGAATTCAGATTTATTCATTTATTTGAATGAAAGGCACAATCTACGCCACAAGACTGTTTTTGTTAAACATGTTGGAATCAATTCCCTGCACTAAATCTAGACTATGCATTGTTTAATTATCACCATTAGGAAAACACTTCTGCCTCATTTAATGGATTCCAGCACCCATTAGTGTGTCAACCTCTTGTGCATGCGTGGTAGCGATCCTGCTTGAAACCACAGAAGCCGCTAGCAATCACATGTATGTCAGCAACACATCAGTGTTCTTACACATACATGTGATTGTCTGCCGCTACTCAGATTAACTAATATACTGTATAACGAAGTATACTGAGGTATGTTTTCTGCTTGCCGCAGAATAAAAGAATGCCTGAGAATAGAAAGAATATGAACATAGAGCTGGTATACGAAGAATAACCGGAGAGGCGGTCGGTGTATCTTTGTTTCAGAAGCGACAGCTTACATTGTTTTCTATCGGACTTCAGGAATATCATGTAAACAAAAGAAAGGCAAGTGAAAAATTACCATGAGTTGCACAATTTAAGGCATTTATATCACAGCCGACTGGGCCATTTTCTCCTGCTAAGGAAGTGCTTGGCATTAGCAAGCAGGACAAAACCAAAGAAAATAAAGGATATTGCTTTAAAATACATATTACATAGTGATGTGCTCTGCTACTGACAGATATGCATCGCATGGGCAACATTAGAAGACTCTTCAACAAAGAGAACAGGTCTCTCTATGTACCTATGTAGACATTTATATGCCCTTATATAACAGGAAAGTTATACTCCAGAGGAACGAGGAAACTCTGTTTAAAGCATGGTATAGACTTTGCAGCAAATATACCGTATATCTCTTAGAAGATAGCCGGAGATGAAAGTAAAAATATAAGGGGGATGAACGAAGTGCAGAAAACGATCAATGGCCCCAACAAACAGGACCAGCTTCTGCAACAGTTCAGTACAAAAATAGCCCACAAAACAATGTGCCTAGGATGTGTATTATCATTATTATTAATAATAATAGGGGAAAAGCATGTTTAACACAATGAAAAACGAAACTAGGTGAACGTGACACTATAATTATACATTCAGATATATATATATATACACACAAAAGGTGGGTAATAATCAAACATTAAAGCAACATAGAAGAAGTAGCCATTTTCCTTTTGATTCAAAAGCCCTAAACCTCATAGAACCAGGTGGTGAGGCCTGACATGAGAGACATAGACTTTGAGGGCAGATGAGAACTATATGACCCATCTAACGTAAAGATTCAGACCTTTGCCTTGCCTTAGATCCTGGATCCCATCAAATACATGTTTAATCAATTTCCACCACTTTTTCTGGGAGGTTCTTCCACTTATCTACCACCCTCTTACATCTAACCCTCTATCCCACTAGAAACACACATTCTCACTGAAAAAACACACAAAAATAACTTGCTAAAATTCAGACGCCATATAGATTTGTCTATTAGGGACTTCTTAGGGCAGGGCTCGACAAATCCCAGGCACCAGGTCGCCATGGCGACTGATAATTTTTTCCTGGCGCCTAGGTGTTTGTGAGCCAAACCTATCATTGGGTTTAGGATCCAGATCCCCCGCGGTGTTGCAGGGGACTTGGATCCTCCTTTCCGGCAGCAGCGGGCGTCTGTGCAATGCAGACAACCCCGCTGCTGCAGGCGGCTCGGCCCACCCTCCTCACTGAACGGAGCTGGCACCTCCCACGAAGGTCACTGAGTCGCGCTGGCCAGCTAACTCAATTCTATTTCGGATCAACGGGGACGGCTTATTAAAATGCTGCCCCTGTCGATTCGAAATAGAAGCGAGTCAGCCGGCGCCACTCAATAACTTTCGCGGGCGGCACCAGCGCTGCTCAATGACCTTTGTGGGCGGTGCCAGCCCTGTTCAGTGAGGAGGGTGGAGCCGCCGGCAGCAGCAGCAGGAATCCAACAGAGTGCACATCGGGGTCAGGTAAGTGGAAGTAACTGGGGGCATGCTTGGCAGTGGGAGGCTGGGACAAAGATGGCTATGGGAGACTGGGGGCAAAGGCAAACTCTGTCCCCAATTTCCTATAGGCATCTTTGTCACTAAACATGGGACTATGGGAAGCTGTTTAGTGACAAAGATGCCTATAGGAAATTGGGGACAGAATTTGCCTTTGCCCCCAGTCTCCCATAGGCATCTGTCACTAAACATGAGATTATGGGAAGCTAAGGCAAATTCTGTCCCCAGTTTCCCATAGGCATCTTTGTCACTAAACATGGGACTATGGGAAGCTATTTAGTTACAAAGATGCCTATGGGAAACTGGGGACATAGTTAATTAATGGGATTAATTAATAGTAATTAAAAGTATGCACTGGTGCTTTTTAGTGTGGGCAAAGTGCTGGGGCAAAGTGTGAGTGCTGGGGCAAAGTTCTGGGGCAAAGTGAGGGCTAGGGTAAAGTGTGAGACTGTGAGTGCTGGGCAAAGTGTGGGTGCAGGGGTGAGTGCTGGGGCAAAGTGTGAGTGTAGGGCAAAAAAAAGTCCTGGCTCCTAACTTTTTTAGCTGGCTCCTAGATTTAAAAAAATTTGTCAAGCCCTGTCTTAGGGGATGAGGTTGGTAAACACACACATCGCACCAATGACATATAGCTAGACAGATTCTTCGGGTATATATCTGTCAGTTAAGGAAACAGTTACAATGTATAAATCTAAACATTGAGAAGGCCAGGTAACAACCGCTCTGCCTGTTCTTCCTGCTGTAGAGACTATGACATCAGTAGCTGGTCTTGTCTTTGATACCTGTCCCATGCATGTTTAAATTGCCTCAATGTATTAGCCTCTTATCCATAACTCTCAGCAAAGTAAGACACTGGAGCTCCTTACAGTTGCTAGGGTCACATTCATGTTGCTACAGTCAATACTTCACCCCACTAGCCGCTAAGCGCAACTTCAAACCAAGTTAAAACCACCTTAACACCGGCTGCTCCTGAGACTGGTTATAAATAAATACTTCCACTTTGCAATATTTTCTAACAGCTCTATTCAGATTCCTACCTGCATGCATCACCTATAAAACTTTTCTTAAACGCCTTGGAACAGTTCCTTTAAAATGTAACAGTGCTCTACCAGAGGGGAAAACACATATTCGGATATACAAAAATAAAGGAGCACGCAACCTAAATAATTATAAAAGGCATAAAAATTCAGATTTCCGGGTTGCCACTACAATACTTATGACCAATAAGTACTCAAAACACAGCAAGAATTTAGCTCATGCCCAGTAAACATTGTGGATTACTTCATACTATGTGTGACATGCTTATACTCCTCACAGTATTAACAGGGGCCAAAAATATTGCATAGTATACTATAAAACATATATATATATATTTATGTATATACATCACAGATTAATTTTAATCAACGAATTTTATATTTGTTATGATATCAGTTTTTCCTACATTTTACTATTAAACATCTAGCCTAAGAGTCACATGTCACTAAAAATTATGGCGTAATAAGAAAGGGTTTATAATGTCCCTATTAACATAGACTCTTACGCCAAGTACCACATAGCCAGAACAAACTAGCACTGTCATGCCTGACATAAAGATGTGACAATAGAGAAAAGTGGATAGAGACAGCACTTCATGCCATTAGGAGGGAAGGAATGTATAAAACCGGGGGACGCATGTGCCATTTATGTGCCATTCATGCGAGTGTAGCCAGATCAGCCACAAAGTACAAGGCAGGGTAAGATGTGCTGGAGCCGCATTACCTTCCCCCTTGCCCAGTATCCGACAGCACAGGTTCTGCAGCAGAACGTTAGGAGACTTCTGATCCGGGGCCGCCATTCTGTGGGCGTCCAACCAGCGGCAGCTCCCGGGAAACGCTTCTTTGTAACCCTAACCGTTAACGGTTAACGCACTAGCATCCATTGGCAACGGCGCCATTTTAACAGAACCCGCCGAAAACCCGCTGTCAGTTCCCACAATGCCCCTCTCTATCTGTCAGAGGCTCTGGCTGTTGTGACAGCGCTGTTGCAGTCTCAAAAGCTTCCCCCCGGTAACACACAACACTCATAAAAGGTTCCGGGGTTGTGTGGAAAATAAATGCCTGGGTGTAAAAGGCTCATTGAATGTCTGTAAAAGAGAAGGGCGATAACCTATACTGTTTTAATGTATCTGCTATGTCAAGGGTTCACCATTTAAGGGGCAATTCTGTTTGAACAAAATCCATTTTTATTGCCTTGATAATAGTTTCCTGCTTTTGCAAGATTTTTTTGAGTATGTGGTGTCTAGAACAGCATTCTACAGCCATAAGTTTCAAAAATACACACAAAAAGGCTTGGATAAAATGTTTGGTCGTCTCTAAGCACAGTACTAACAAAAAGGGACCTCTTTTACCATTTTGATTGTTGGGAGGTATGCTATAGAATTATAAAGGATTTTATTTACCCGTACATAAGGGCCATGGCTTCATTTTCAAAAAACTAACCCAAATTCATTTGTTTTGTTCCGTTAACATTTTTCTGTTGTATTTGCGTCAATGTTACAACTGCTAAATTGCACAAATATATCTACCTTACAAGTCTTGTACTAAAACATTACTTCTGGTTCCTATTTGGTTTTGCACTGTTGTAAGCCAGAGGGATAAAACAACGAATTTAGATAAACCCATGGAAAAATTTGAAATATATGGTATTTCCTCAAAGTCTAACCGTTTATTCTACATCAACCAGGGAGGGGGTGCAGATAAAATAAGGAGGAATAGGTAAGATAAAGATTTAATGTAAATTTGTTTAGAAAATGGTAGGTGGTAGCAGTAGAAAAGCAAGTAGCGAGTTTAAGCAAGTTGACTATGCCTTGAACTTGTTCACGCCAGATATTTGACTTGAGCCCATACTAGACCAACTACATCAGAGCTAGGGAGCTCTTGGGTGTGGAAATCATTTATTTGATCAAACTGATACCAAAATAATGGATGTCTTATGGAATTTTGAATCGCATAATTATTTGTTAAGTCCATTGAAGAACTTGAATTTAAAGGCCCCAAATTATGGGAACCTTCTCATTGTCCATCTTAGCTGCCAGGTCATGGGCCAGTTAGGGAGAGAGGAGCCAACTAGGCTGTGAAATTAATTGAGGTTTGTACTTCAATCCCTTAAAGGACATCCCACTGTAGAAACATGAAAAGTTGTGGGGTGTGCCTATGTGCATTGCTGATGACATCAGATTTAACCAATACCTCATCAGTAGCATAACCAGTTAAATCAATAACAGGAAAATAAATCACTGATTATCTTATTAGTGACAGTTACATTAAAATGTGTTTTCTGTTTCTAAACAGTTCTGATTTTCAATATGCTTTTAGACAGCTGCATATACTGTATGTCATGTGTATGTGTCCTAGTCTTCTTATGTTAGCCCAGACTCCAGTACTTGGTAGTAAACAATAGAATGTCTCTGTCTTTTAACCCCTTAAGGACATAGCTGTTGTTTTTTGTTGTGCCCTTCATGACAATGTCTGTTTTAACATATTTTGCTGGGTTCGTGTTTAGCTCTAGTCTTCTTCTCTTTCATTTACTGTACCCACACACGTTATATATTGTGTGGCTTTTTTTTCCAAGGGCTTTCTTTAGATACGATTATTTTGATCAGATCATCTAATTTACTATGAAAGAAGAAATAAAATATGGTGAAAATGTGAAAAAAAGCTAATAAAACACCTGCTAAATAAGTTTTACTATTTGTCCTGAGTTTAAAAATTCCCAATGTTTTTAAGTTTGTTTGCTTCATTAAGTTATGGGGCAATAAGTACAAGTAGCATATTGCTATTTCAAAACCTTTTTTCAAATCATTCTGTCCCATGTCCTATTTGGGATGTCTTTAAAGCGGTTCAGTTGAAGTTACCCCTTTATGCTTATACCACATATGCTTAAAAACTAGAATCCCCAGGGTATTTCAAATGCTAGTATTTTAACTCTTAATGTGTACCACCCATGCATAGGTTTCTCAGGTTGTCTGGGGGCTAAAACACCACATCTGGGACATGAACAATTTAGTTTTTCAAATTGGAATTTTGGCATGTGGTCATTCTGAACCCATATCCTATTTGGGACATCTATGAACCTGGTCAATTTATTTTACCACATCAAAATACATTTTTGAAAACTAGACACCCCATGAGTACTTCAAACGCTAGTACTTTGTCAGGATTTTGGGGAAGTTACAGAGTTATTTTTAGGACTTGCTCATTTATTTTTTAGTGGGCACCACCATCTTGCGAGAGGCAGCATCTCTTGCTAATGCGCTAGTCATACTCTGGAGCAGTCACAGGGCATCCTGGCTGGGTTTTCTGTGTCGAGGTATTTCAGCAACAGTGTTTGTCGTCAATGGGTTTACAAGAAGGATCCGCTGACCCATAAAAGTCTATGACGGAAAAGATAAATAATGAAGTTTGTTGTTGGACCAAATTTACATGTAACTCACTTTTCTTCAATGTTAAACTAAGTAACTTTGTACAGCACTGTTTATATACAAATTAAAATATTTATTTCCTATTGGACGTCTATGTGACAGATACATTTTATACATTGTGTCAGTGCTAGGTAATTATTTATGGGGATATTTTCAGAAATTGAATCAGTGTTCCTAGATAACTGTTTTGTGTCCTTGGTTGTGTGGGTGTTGAATTACCTGACATTAATGTATCTGTAAAAATGTAATCAATTTCCTCTATAGACTACAGTGGGAAAATAGAATAAACACATAGATACATGTTTTCTCTAGTGACTAAATCAACTTCCTCCTTCCAACATTTGAAGTGTCCAAATAGGGACACGTTTGTTTTCATGGAGTGGGAAGGATGTGGGGGCATTCTAAGTGATTTTTGCCCATTTGATAGCATTTTATGTTAATGATCACAGCATTTAGAAGAAGGTCTATTATTTGTACGATTTCATTTCAAAACACAGAAAATTGCGCTATATAAAACAATAAATAATAATAATATTATGACTTTTGGGGCTGTAGAACACATTGAAGGCTGCATTTGCCCCTGACTGCAGAGCCTATTCAAACCTCAGGGTTGCAGGTTCAAATCCTGGCAGGGTCAATCCAGCCCTTCATCCTTCTGATGTTGTTAAATGACAACTCATTGGGTAATAATAGCAACTATTATTCATCTGCCAAATCAGTTAATTCCAAGAGTGTGCGCTAAAAAAAGCTATATAAATACTAGGTGTTAGGCATTTGGAGTCACATTTTTTTCATCTTAACACGATCATGTGGATGTTTTTCCCCAAGGACAATGAATATTATTATTTTTATATCCCCTTTATCTTTTCTTTTTAAAAAAAGGCCACATATCTTTGTAAAAGCAGGTTTTATTTTTATCAGCACATTAATTTATTTTGTGAAAGGAGCAATTGTGCTTGAACTACTAAAGTGATACTGTTACAAGGGACAGAATTAGAAATTATGTTCCTTTATTGAATTGCAATCACAGAGCCTGAACTGGCAGTTACTTACAATTTGTAAGGTCTGGAAAGAAATCTTCTTTTTCCAAGCCAACCTTCCTTGTCTTAGGGTCGTCACAGATAAAATGCCCATATAATAAATTAAGACCTTTATTACAATCTTTAACCTGTTAATGTCCATAGAACATGATGTCTATAAAGAATAATAATAATAATAATAAAAACAAATAAAAGGGTTTTTTTTAAAAATGAAAATAGGTGCTTGCGTGACATTGGACAGTAGGATTTGTATAGATTGTAGCTGAGACACACTGAGCGTGATAGTTTTATACTCTGGTTAAATACATCCTGTTTGGTTTGGGGTTGTTGAGGGTGAAGGGAAATAAACGTTTGAGGTGATGGTTACACGCGACATTAGTCAACGATGGAATACCAACTTCCTACTGAGACATTGTGGACTCTTGTGTGTTTTACTAGAATCCATAGAGACTCAGAAGATGACACCAACCTATATTTGTGGAGTTTTAGCGCATGGACCCTGCCACGCTGCTTAAATTCTGGATATTCTGGTGGTTAATGCATTGCTAATGTAAATGTCAGATCATGTGTCCATTGAGCTTTCATGATGAGGCCACTGTTGATGAAGGATAAAAAATAAAAATGTTTAAGCAGTATATGTTGGACTATACCTCTAAAAATGGTATCAAGAGGAAGCTCAATCTGTCTTTGAAAAAACAATATTTAATTTGTGTGGGGTATGAAAAATTAGAAAGGAGAATCGTGGTTAAGGAAAAGTAGTGTAAAAATGCTGAAAAAGGTTTTTGGTGACATGTAAAATTACAATGTGCCCAGGAAAAAAGGCCAATGTTTTCCTTTAGTACAACTATGGTGTTTAACCTTCTCTTATTCATGCCTACCGTGAGATATTTTGTGCACTTGTCTACCTGTCTGTACGCTTACTTTATTGGATACTAGGAGGCAGTCAGGGTATTTCAGTAAAAAAAAAAAAAAAAAAAAAAGAATTAACATGTTCTGAATGGCCTGGTTTTTCTCAGCAAAAATACTGGCTTGAAAGGGTTAAACAAAAATCTCAGTCCGATACATTTGAACGTAGAATCGGCGAAAGAACCTAAACTACCTTTAATCATATACCTTTCATTCCCTGCCTTTAATTACATTTAATTACTAACCTCTTCCGTCATGCCATTCAGTTTGCCTCCCAGTTTAAAACAGCTAAGACACGGTTACACATGATCTAAACCTTTCACTGCTTATCTGACTCCAGACATTCTCTGAACCTTTACAATTCTGCCATGGATACCCATCTTGTTTTGGATTACAATTCCTATTACCCCAAGGCACTGAACTATGATGACAGCAACACCTGTGTTTTCCAGTCCCAGTATAACCCTTCACCAAATGATGAAAGGGCTACTTTTTAATTTGATTTACAAGTCAAGGAAGAAGTTACAGCCAACTTGTTCACGTAATATAATAATTTTAGACAGTTAGACACTTGTCATGGGCTTAAGCTCTGTTGTGGCCCAATTTACTAGCCAAACACACTGACTTCTCAGTCTTAACAAAAGGGACCTTCTGACTCTACTCATACGATTCTATGTAGGAAAAGACTTCATAAGATAATCAGGACTTAATTAGCACTTCCATGAAGAAATAGCTCAGTGTGGTGTTGCCCAAAAAATCATGACTACCTTTAATGATGACCAGCAGAAAAAAAGAAGTTTCTTGGACCAAAATGAATCACAACCCACTTTTCAATGCTTAACTGCATTACTGTAAACAGCACTGTATTTAACCCCGTCACAACCTTAGGACTTAGCGCTACCACCTGAAACAAGTAGAATGTATTAGTACTTCCTGATCTCACCTCTGATGCATGGGAGATGAAGCTCTGTCTAATGATGGCCCGTCGGCCCTGAAAACCCTTAAACAAAATATGAGATTTTAATGGTAATCTAGTGTGTTGGGAGCTATGAATAGGCATTACATATGGTTAAACCCGCCCCCTTCCAAAAAATTACAACCGTTGTCATGAAAGGGTTAATGATCCAAAGTTTTTTCTTCTTTCAATCCTGGACTTTCCCTTTAAAGGTTAATAATATTGTATTTTCTGTTGGCTTATGTGTTGTGACTCCGTCTATAGAATACAACAGTGATTGTTGTACAGACAAGAAGAACATGCTTATGCGAGATAATATAAGAAATGCGGTAATCGGATCTCCTGTCTCAACAAGATGCGTCGCAAATCCAGTCTAAATGAGGAGTATATTTTATGCAGACACTCCAGTAGCCACAAGGATTGTCATGCCTGACCCTGTGCCCTGTACCTCTGTACAGGAGCTTTGGGTGGGATGCCGGTCCTCAAAGGTACAGCCTGCATATCACATGAGAACACAATCCAAAAATAAGCAGCTGCCATTGCGCTGGAGAAGCCTTGTTTGAATAAGGACAGGGAAAGGCTAGGGATTTCACTTGTAAAAAGCCAACGTATTATGTGTCGCTGTACAAAGGGAGAAAAAGAGCATCATTTATGAACAATATAAATAAACATCAGCAAACAACACAGAGGAGCCTGCTGCCTTCGATCATACTGGGGATATAATCTACTGTCCTAATGCAGGCCTGGACTTGCCATCTGGCACACCGGGCAAATGCCTAGTGGCCAGTACTCACTGATATTGCCAATCCAATGGCCGATCAGTGCTGCAGCGTGTGGCCGCTGGCTGGATGTGCGCGACTACACACCATGTAACTATAAATATGTAATATCCAGCCGATGCAGCACCCGATCTGTCACTGGAGCAGCAGGTCGGGTGAGAGTCTGGCTCTGTCAGCCAGCGGCCCACTAGGCATTTACCCTGTGTGCCAGATGGCCAGTCTGGGCCCTTAATTAGGTTATTTGGCTGCCACTGGCAATAAGGCTCCCGAATCTGACCCGCTCCTAATGTGTGTTTGAAACTAAATGAAAATAAAGCATCATTTCATGAATGGAATGTTCTTTTAGGAAATAGAGATAAATATTTATATGTTACTGTAAATATGTTAAAGCTGTGATTCGGGTAGCTGAGCCAATTAAGAGTGAATTGGAAATGGATAAGAGGGATCGTCTGTCTCCCTGAGCCAGTATTTCACCGTCTGATCGCTTGTAGCAAGAAAGTAGCCGGCAGGATAAAAATAGCAAAGGATGCCAAGACTAGGACAGATTGATAATGACTGGAGAGGGGGGGGGAGACATGTTGAGTAAAAGGGAGGGGTGGAGTTAAATGACAACAGAGAGGAGGGGAAGTTCAGCAAAGAAAGTGGGTGTGTGCGCAGGGGGGTGATTGACAGGGAGGGATCAGAGGTGGGAGGGAGGAGAGGCAGCTTGAAAGACTAGACTTTAAGACAGAAATAGACGGAGGGGAGGGGTAGGGTGAGAGGAGGCAGCGGCTGGGAAATGGGAGGGAGGTGAGTGAAGACGAACAATCTGGGAGGGGGAAGATCAGCACAGAGAGACAGGCATCGCTGGGAGAGCCACGGGAGGCGGTAAAGCTGGCTGCTTGAACCCTGAGAGATAAGAACACCAAAGATAAATATCAAGCTACCCAGAACCGGATCACAGTCCCGATCACTGGACGCACGGGAAATAATGCAGCCATGAGCTTGTTGAGACTTTAAAGCCCATGTGCACCTACCTTGTCAGTTGTGACCAAAACCAAAAAACGAGAAGTAGCCCCTGTTCCAGGAGTTAAAAAAAGGCTGAAGGCTACTTTGATGAGTGAGGCATTGCCTAAAAGTCACTGATAGAGAGCAGACAGCCTGTGGATGTGGAAAGTAAGAATTAAGGAGCAGGAGCTGAGAGGCAGGAGGCTGAGGAGCTGTCACTAGCCATGGATTGCAGTTTACTGAGGAGCCTCATCAATAGATACGTAAGTGCAGTGCCCTCTACATATACATTGCATACACTGACCTCTATACACACAATAGCTTTTCATCATATCAACTAAAAGACTTGAAATGCATGCTGGCCCTCTGCTGACATCAAATCCATGGCAAATCCTACCTGTGACTTTCAGCCAGGTTCTATAAAGAAGGATCTGTGCTACATTGGGGGTTTATTCGCTAAACTGTGAGTTTGGAGAAGAGTTGCGGCTTAAGCTTGACTTTACATTGTAAAAGACCAACTCCAGCGAGCTTCTGCTCCAAGAATAGCTTAGCTAGCCCTGTATAAAGTCATCGCTCTGACTTAACTATGCGTTATGGAGGGCCGCTCTGCCCTTCTTACAGCATAAAATTGCCAGGGATGGCCCTGCATAATGCATAGTTAATTCAGAGCGATGACCTCAATTTAAAGGCAGCAACACGTGCGTGTGTATGTGAATGAAGTGGTTCTGTGCTGTTAAAATGTACGGTATGATTGAAGAGATCCATTCATTCTGCATCTGAATGTCGTATGGGAACGATTTTCTTTTAAGAACACCAAATATCTCGTCTACCTGCAATGCTCAAACGCTGGAGATATTAGATCTGCTGTATACCTGTCATAAGCCTATTGTGTTTTATTTGGACGTATGCCCCGTCAAGTCAGTCAATATTAATACTGCCATTGCAAGAATGGCGTCTCAGACTTCGTGTTATTATAAAATGAGTCTGTTTTTCACTTATCGTTATGGTAAACTTTTAAGATAATATTTTGTTTCTGATAAACTGTAAATAATTTAAAATTATTGTTTTTCACGGTCTTGCGTACAACAAAATAAAAGGCACGAACGCATAAAATAGGCTAAGCTATGGTGTGGAATCCCCTCTGATTAATTCTGAGAATGCACATTTTGATTATGTGGAAATTTCCAACGTTCAAAGCGCCTTATAAAATGTTTTCGTAATGTGTATGAGAAAAGTTTTCTTGAACTAAGTGTTCTTTGTGGACTGAGTAATGTAGGCGTTCGTCTGTTAAGACAGGTTTGAAAGAACTGGTTAGATGGGTATGTATGCGCTAGATCCAAACAGCCTGTGGCTACTGTTTTCATTATGTTGGCTTCAGATGATAGCCTGGAATATATCATTCTGTACCTTTTTGACAGTACCTGAACTTGTTTTTTTGGCATGGTCTGTGCTGATCTTTTACAAAGCATACCCATTCCTCCTTACTGTTTCAGGGAACAATTGCCTATTGAGCGTCTGAATTATTTCCAAGTGATCATTCACATGGGTTTGAAGCCTCATGACTTGCATTATGCCCAGGATGTATTTCTCAGTTTGTTCCAGTTCACAAGACAACTGTCTGCTGATGAAAATACCCAATCATTCGAGGATTACAGTGCTTTGAATTCAAAATTTCGGTTTTTAGTTATTCTTAGATTTTTCTTTTATATTTATTTTGTACATCAATAATGTACTCAACTCAATTAGGTTAAAGTTATACATTGGATAAGGTAACTTTTTTTATAATTATTTCTTAATTTTGTACACAAAGTAGTCACATACATTTACATTTTATATAATATTTGGGATGAAGTGATCACTAGAAATTTAGTACAAATTTCCACATTTGCTGGAATGAAGAAAAAAAATATTTTTTTTTATTAACTATTAATTGACCATATTTAGCACTTTGCACCAGATTTGCTCCAACATTATAGCAGTATATATTCCTATCCTTAATAAGCATGTCTTTGATGTCTATAGACACGATAGACACAAGGTTTGCTAGAGCACTCGCTTTACATTTCTGATATTATGTATCCCTGATCAGAAAGAATTCAAATCCATATAATCCGCACCGGTCCTAATTGTTACAGAAGGATGTGTGTGGGATCCCCTCTATTCATCAGAGGTTTACGAGTAACATTTGATTTAACCAAATCAAGAAGCTTTTTCCAACTTTCTGGACGACAATCAGTCACATGACAATAAAAGTTTTCCCAGCAAAAGTTATTCATGCAACAAAATCTTTCACAATTTAAGAATGATTGGTGGGAAAGGTTTGCTAATTTAGCAGTACTGATGATGTTTTAGTTCTGAATTTAGCTCAAAATGCTTTGTATTGAGCAGAGTAGCCATTGCGGAAAGCAGTTGCTAAAAATACCAATACTAATGCGGTGCAATGGAGTTGCTGATTGGCAGCCATCTTCTCCTCTCCGCAGCAAAAGTCTCAGATATTTAATTATACACCGAAGAACTCCATGAACAAGGAAAGTGTTGTGTTTACAGTTAAGTATGCTGGCTTTCTCTAAAGGGAAGATACCGGTAATTCTTCTCTAAGAATCAAAAAGTAAGGTTAAAATCCAACCCCAGCTTTTAAATCAGTTCATGGAACAGACAGCCTAATGCGGCTGCTTGCCACCAGGCAACTAGAGCAAAAGAAAACCTGTGATCCCTGCTAACATGCAAGAATCGGTAATGAAAATCCCATGACTGAATTTATTTATTTTTACTTTTTACTTTTTAAATAAGAAAATGGACTAGTTAGTTATGTAAACTGCAACTCTCATTACCCTCTTCCAGACGGATGATGAGGGTAATGGGAATTGTAGCCCTAAAAAGCTAGCGGAAAAAGGTTTCGTAGTTTTGTGTGTATTTTCTACCTGTAATTTAACTTGTTCAAAAAAAACAAAAAAGTTTTCCTAGGAGTACGCAGTTTATATAGTTATCACCTATATATAACGATCTTGAATCTTTAAAAAAAAAAAAGCCCAGCCTTCCATCAAGGGAAATGTGTCCTTGCTCCCGGCACAAAACGATATTAAGAGCATGTCAACAACCAGTTCGCTCTTAGTTTTATGCAGTCCTGCTCGGTTGGTGACGAAAACTTCCGTGTACATGTGAAAATTCCTAGGGCGACTACAAATAAAATACCGTAGTCTTCTAAAAAGGCTGCCAGAGTGTAATCACTCTTTAAGCCATCTTATAGTTTGTGTTTCAGGTGTAAAATAGGTATAGAGAGTATAGCTGAGAATGTATTGTTTCTTCTTGATTATATGAATTTTTAGAGGCAGGTGCTAATGCTGGAAAGGTGCCATCACTGGCTGAATTCCAACCTGGGACCTCTCCCCGTGATAATAACAATAGTCAATGTTTTATTATGTCATTTCACTATTATGGGTCAGTGAACTAGAAGCAGGGTCACCTCTTGGGACTTCACTCGTGGTAAGATAACATTCCCACGTGGGTTAATTAGAGGACAATAAACAGCCTACGGTTTTTAGCTAGGAAAACATATATTTTTTAAGGACAAGCTATTCTTGCCTACCTAGTTTAACTCAAACCATTTATGCCATTACTCCTGAAGATGGCACAGCCTCCCCCTTATCTACCCAGATATGCCAAACCAGATATATGAGCTACCAAATATTTTCTTAAAAGCCCAATGCATGCAATTCTACATACATGTAGGTGACGGTAGCATACGTAGATAACACAATGCAGGGTAGGCACACATAAGGAAGTGTTCAATTCCATGATTTTGCTAAAGAAACAAAATATAGGTAGAAAGTAAACAATTTCACAAGCACGCTAACATTTGCACCTCTGGTGCACCTGCTTATTTTACTTAAACCACCCATCATCATCATCATCATCATTTTGGGGGATGACGGGAGTTGTAATCCTTAATGTAAAAAAATTTAATTATTGAGATTCCTGTCTCTTTTTTATGGAGGAGACCGTGTTTATGATATAATAGATTGGCATGCTGTCGCTTTCACAGTATCTTTGCTGCAGAGGATACATTTGTGTTTAGCTGTAAACATGAGGCTTTGCTCTTTAACATAAGTCTTGCGATTGCAATATGCAAGACATCTGCTGGGAGTGTGGGAGATGGCCCCTGACCGGCCAAGGACCCGATCAGCAGCCACACTGCAATACATGGAAGGATTTTCTGCCGTGTCAACATGGTTGGCTCCTGGGTTCCACTTTGCTAACTATGGATTAAATTGAAAGCAATTCTTATACTATGCCTTTGTAGTACTCATTGTGCTGTAGTCCTCCACTAGCGTTTATCACATCTTACTGCTAAAGTATTTTAACTGCCTTGCGGTATTTCAAACCTGGTGAACATCATTACAGAGTCTCGGTACCTTTTAGTGTATCTTAGCTCTACTTTATAGTAAAGCATGGCACATCATTTTGGGCAATATTTTTGGTGTCTTGGAAAATGACCACTCAAAACTGACTGGTCCCACAAAGCTTTTCTGCGTGGGTCTGTCATACCTCCTACCTCGCCATGCACAACCCAACACATGGACACCTTTTTTTATATGTATTTCCGCTACCGTACTACGGTATTTATTATACTGTATGTATAGTCTACTAATTTTTGGCATCACTTATTAATAAAAAGGGGTTTGGTACATACATGGCCATCCCTAAACGAACCTGAAGAAAAAGGTATTTTAGAATGTCCAAAAATCCAAGTGAATTCCAAAGGATCCTCATCATCATATCCTCAAGGCTCATTACTATTTGTAATAAGACAGACCGATCTTTTTTATTCTGCTTGTACAAAATCTGGAGGATGAACATGACATCTACAGCCTTCCTGCTGTTAAGAGGTGAAAGATCCATCTAATCTGTATTTCATGAGTCAGTATGTCTCTATCTAATGCCATCAAAAGGGCCTTGGATGTCCATTTATTACTAAATGCTTTCCGCCATCTCCTATTACATTAACGTTTATGAGCATATGGTTTCTGCATAATAAGATCAGATTTTAAATGTAACTCTGCACAATAATGACTATTTGATGTTCATTTAATTACTGAAAATACCTTCTCTTCACGAGCTTGTCGTAAATATTATCTTGACTAAGGCTCCATCCTAATAAAGACAAAATGTAGTGGTATTAGCAAGAAATTCTATATGAACCGCAAAAATATTTTTTTTTCATAGAGGGGACCTGTTGCTTCCACAAGTTGTTTTTTTTTTTTTTGGCAAACCTAAATTAACTTTTTAGGTTTGGATGCGTTTCCAGTTCTGAAGTCTTCACCCTTCTCCTAACCCACACCATGATAAAGAGACCCAGAGCAAATTGGCTGCTACCAGGGGATACTTTATTAAAAGTGAAGAAAAAAACTTTGTGGTCAGGGAATAATCACCATCCTCCCAAGAACAGCAAGTTAAAATGCCTGTTCCCATGATACACATGTAAGGTTGGTTTTTGCTACATATATAGTACCATTCAATGGTTTGGGGTCACTTAGAAATGTCCTTGATTTTGAAATAAAAGCAAACTGTTTCCATTAAAAATACATGAAATGGAAGAGAAATACAGTGTAGACGTTGTACATTGCTATTGTAGCTGGAAACAGCTGGCTTTTAATGGCGTATCTTCATAGGCATACAGAAGCCCTTTGTAAGTAGCCATCAATGCATATGCACTGGAAACAAGTGTGGTTCTTTTCAGAACAATTGATCTTTTCTGGTGTGCATCAGAATCGACGTGTGTGTGTGTTCATGTAAACATGTGTTTTCAATGGCGCTACTTAAGGGTAGCGCGGTACATTTAATTTTCAATAAACCTTTCTGATTTTTAGAAATAGTTACCCTGGGAATATTATGTGCTTACTTGCTCAACACCGTTCCTTCACAGAAGGGATATCATACGCGTCTCCATGGGACAGAAGATGTTGTTATGGGTGATACTCTTTCATGGACGTAGTCAGCACTGCCACATGCCAAGATCTTACTTGTAACCACAGACAAACAAATTTAAATAAAGTTTAATGCATTGATATAAAAAAAAAACATTTAGAATGTGGACAATGATAGGTGTTGGTTTTTGTTTTTGCCAACACCCTGATGGCCAAGCAAGATAGAGGTTTTAACCTAGAGAGCAGCATTGACACTTATTATCTCCAGGGTATTTGATTTGTTTACACTAAATAACTTATACAGAAGCATTGTCTTCCTTTTGACGCAGGGCGCAAAAATGTTTCTCTGTAACGTTCAGGTTACACTTCCCAGTCAGATGTTTGTTTACCACTAAACAAAACTTGATGTTGCTGTAATCACTAACAGGATGGCTGTGCTACCACAGAGATACTTCCCGTTTTACAGCCTGTTCTATTTCCACCCCAACCGTCTCTGTGGGATACAATGTGCATAATTACCTCAGAGTAAGTTCTTATTGTTAAAATGAACAGGCCACAGACTAATCCACCTGTCAAAAAAAAAAATCGCTGTACCGCTATCTATCACAGTCACATGAAATATCCAAACAAAAAACATCTCTATGGAATGAGTAACTTATGCCACCTTTGTGACAGTTCAACGGCAAAACCTATTTTACTTTACTTCTTATTGGACAGTTCTCAATAAGGAGAATAAATATATGTTCTTTATGCTTTGGACATAATCGGTTGACCGGCTTATTTCTGCTTTACTGCCTCATTGGCATTCAAATTAATTTTGTACAATTACTTTGTGGTGGAATACCTGAACACATATAAGGCTAATGCAATTACTAATGTAAAATGCAATCATTCTTAGAAGTGCAGCCATCCTTTCCAAAGTTCCGATAGTTGTGCCAAAGGAAGTCCATGTCTTTAAGATGGATTTAAAGTATACATAAATATAAATAATACATTTTGTAAAGTATGCCATAAAATACTATAGTTTAATTTTCACTAATCTACTCTGCATCATTTTACTGGGTGGGATAAAATAGTTTCACTTAAATCCAACATCTATAAGCTTTGAAATATTTGTACCCTTGCAAATATTTACCCACTAAGTCCTTGCAAGTAATTTTCACTGTTTTTTAAGATTTTTTTTTCACCTCATTCTTGCAGAATAACTTTTCCTCCCACTCACCAAATGCTGCCCCTACACACGACTAGTCCTACCCCTTCATAAAGCCAAGTGCCCCACAAGAAGGAAAGCTCTTTGTAGCCTTCCCATGGATGTACATTATTTTAATTAAATTACGGTATTTCTTATTAAAGGAACAGTCAGGTACCTATGGAAATCTGTTTGACTTCCATGGCTTTTCTGCTTTCCTTGTTGTAACTCAGGGACAATTCTCAAATTGAATCCTCATTGGAGTCAGGAACCTCGTTATATTAATTGTGTATCTGTCTAGAATTTCCCCTTGAGATTATGTGTTAGTAAATAGAAACCAAAGTGGAATCCTACCATTTTGTCTAATGTATCAGGCACATATACGATATCCATTGTACTTTAGGAAATCTGCTTATTGTACTGAAGGTATGTGTGCATTTTAAATCAGAGAATAATCATACTGATAATAAATTTAATGTACTCCTGATTTTTCATGACACTACATTTTATTATAATAGTGGTATAATCATGATTAATACCACAAGACAAAATAATGAATCTATGTGCACACATAGCATGTGTTCATTCTTTAAGTGTTGATTGGCTTAATATACATATAAATATGAAAACCCATGCCATATTTTTTTTTTTTTAAAGAATGCCGAAAAGGAAATGAACCTCAAGGACAGCTGGGATCACATGTAGCTTTTGCCACAGTAAAGTAAATAGTGATGTAATAGCTATCATGGCTAGAGCTGCAGTTGCCATGACAACTGTTGTAGGTAGTTTGTATTGGAAAAGGAGCCTCTTCATGCATTCCCCAAACCCAAGAGACAAGGATAATGTAATGTTTTTATACACTTTATTAATTACAAAAAAGTGCTTTATTTAACTGTATTGGAGGAGTGATGCAACTTTCTCAACAACCCTTGTAAAAGCACTAGTGTTATTCCCCGAGATCGTTTTTAACCTTTATCATAAAGCATGTTGATTATGCTTCTTGTTTGATCCCAAGTGCCTTGTTCTCAACGGCATCATTAAAATACTGCTTATACCTTTGTGGGAAAAGTGATACAGGGTTATATAAAGTTATTCTTCATGGAACAAACACAGACATGTTGGTAAACAATGTGTTTTGCGGCTGGTTACTATTTACTGAGGTTTTAAAAAGATCTAGCTAAGATGAGACCCTGTAGCAGAGCGGCTGCTACGTCCCCGCTCCATCCATACTACATGGACTTTTGAAGGCTCATGAAAGTGCAGTCATCCTCGGACCGGTCTGTTGCCTGGCACAACGGCTCCTGTTGCAAATCATCAACTTTTTTATTATTTTATTGTTTTAATGGAAGTTTGGGAATTTTACAAAACCTCCAAAATGTTTTTTATTTTTATCTATAAAATCCCCTTACAAGGAGTAGGGATAACTAGGGTCAGTGCTGGTGAGGTAAAGATGGGTAGGAGGAAGGCTGTATAGTTGCAAGAGGAGGCAGTAGAGGTAATAGTTTTAGAGTGGCTAGTTCTGGGCTTTCTCAGCCCAACATGATTGTATGAAGATTCTTGTTAGATCAGTTCACAAGAGCAGGATGATTCATCTAGCGTCCACATGAGCAGCCTCTCTAGTACAGGGAGGGGTGCTAGGAAGGCTAGACAGGTTGTTGCGTTAGGGGATTCAGTTATAAGGAAGTTAGATAGGGTAAACTGATGCCAAGGCGCAGAATGACACTCTCCGGAGGCCTTGGGTTTGGGAATTTTTTGGACTGGGTAGACATATTGTTGGGAGGCCTTTAAATGATTTCAGGGTCCTAGGTGACAGGTTTAAGGACCTTCAAGGTAATATTTCTATGAAAATGTACGGTTGCCAAAGTGGTATAAGAAAGAGGGATTTGGGTTTTTTTTTTTTTTAGAGAACTGGACAGACTTGTGGTGGGCTACAGACTCTGTATCAAGGATGGGGTTGGAGGAGATTTTAAGATGAAGGTGAATACATAATTAAAGGTGTAACTAGTATAAGTTTGTGGCAGAACTTAACCTTGGAATTTGTGAAGTGAATGGTGAGAATAAAATGAGGTTAAAAGTGTGTTACGTATATTTTAATACCTTCACTAATTCATAACATATATTTTTCAATTAAATATTCCCAGAACTAGATAAATGCAAGAAAATATATGTTCAAGAGGGAAACACTCCTTTGCCCTATACAGTGGTGTTTTCAGATGCCAGCTCGTTATTTTGTGTTTTAATGCACGCTTAACTGCTCTATTAAAAGTGATATATAGCATTCTAAGTAGGATGCTCCCAATAAGCAGGATGGATAACGGCGTCCTTGTATTAGCTCTCTATATCGGTGTCATAAAGTCACTTGTATAAAGAGTAAACTGACCTTTTCCTATGTGCTTAATATCTTTGGCGATGAGGTAAGGACTGAGGTCTGATAAAATGCTGGCTTTATTACTAGTGGTGCTGCCTAATCCTCTCGCTGATAGGGAAAGAGGATTTCCTCTAACCTATTTTACACTGAGGATTAAGGACAATTAGGATCCTCTGCTATAGTTCTTTGACGATATGATAGCACATCTGTTGTAGTACTCCATAAGTGAATATGAAGTATTCATTTGGTCATTTCATGTATTGGTGTCTTTCACACCATATGTGTTTTGTTTTTTGTTTTTTTTTATTGGTTCGCTTCTGAGGCTGTGAATCATGTACCTTTTTAGTTTTAATGACAATGCGTAAACATTCTTAAAGGATTTGCTATTCGGAAAAGAAACTTTATACATCAGTGCTATTTGATCTGCTTGTTTAACAAACACAATGCTGTATTAAGTTAATGCTGTATTAAGTTGCTAAAAGTAGAACACCTTTCATTTTACTAAATTAATTTGCTCCTGGATTACAAGTATAGTTACAAATATCCAGTGTGTGTGTGTATATATATGTATATATATGTATATATATATATATATATATATATATATATATATAATATATATTTGCCAACAAATTTAATAGTCATTTTAGTATACCTTATGGTAGGTAATACCTTGGCTTCTGCTACATAGAAATCCTTTACAAACCAAAGAATATCATAGCAGCTAACAGGGAAATGGCAGGGTCTTGCTGATCTTATGGGTGGGCTGTAGTAAAGGTTTGGGGGTTACCTTTTGTTAATAATGCTAAAGACTCTAACACAGTTGAAATCTTTAGTTTGTGTAACTATGGGCCTGCAACATACGGTACTATTTTGTTGTTTTGAAGACATAAGTACAGGGGTCTTTAAGTATATGGTTCAAGAGGAGGTAATATTCTGTTTCGATGGATAAGCGTGGGACACGAAATCTATAATAAGCACAATTATCGATATCTCTATAATTTCAAAGTGATGTTGGCAAAATGTATAGAAGATGTATTTTAACAATAACGGCTGCTGTTTCTTGCTTTTCCAGTATTTCTGTTACTGTTGTCAGTTGCCTTTTGGAAGGATGTCTTTTTAGTGATCATTGTATAACCCTGGAAAAAATAATAAAATGTTTAAACACAAATAGAAAAAAAGTGAAGCCTTAAAATAATAGATTTTGCGCTTCACTGTGTTTTAAACTAAAATATTGTGCAGAACAAAATCTGTATTATTGATGATGTGTGCAGGTTAGTTAACAATTTTTTCCAGGACATTGTTTGTCTTGTTTAAGTCACAGAACTGATCTTTCAATCATTATCATCTTTTATTTTGCATCTTTGGCTAATGATGGGATGGCAATTGCTTCTAAATACAGGAAATGTGAAGAGAAAATTGAGTACAGACACAATATGTACTTTCGTCTAGCATACATAATGGAATACATTTCAAGGATTGGCACTCTTGCCACCATGGTTCTCAAGGGCACATTTAACTCTGAATGATTTAGGGCTTGCATGAGAAACAGCATTGGAACCATTTGCTTCCCACAACTGGTATTTTTCTATATGCTATTATGAGCAACTAATGGGTAAAAATATTGAATGGTGTCAGAGTCAGCTAATTTAGAAAGCTCACAGGTGAGTCAATAGTCTGTCTTTTTATTAGTTGGAACTAAATAATAATTAAATCAATAGTATGGGAGTCTGGAAAGTGTGTGCGTGTGTGTGTGTGTGTGTGGAAGAAGCAGTCAGTTTTGTCCTAAGAAGAATAAGAGAAGTAGAATATTTTGTGTTATACTGTAACAAACATTAGTGACCAGGACCACAACAGCATTTCCATGGAAGTTACATTTGTATGGTAAATGGCTTGCAACCATTTTGCATGACAAAAAATGGTCGGTGAAGACAAACGGATCTCATTATGTATAGCTTAGAGGAAAGAAGAGAGAGGGCATTAAACAGGAGGAGAAATGTTAGAACTAGAGCCAATACTCCAAAACCATTGTAATTGTTTGTTGAGGGTAGTAGATAATACAATAAGTCGTAGAGGCTAATACAGTAAGACAATTTAAACATGCGTGTGGTGGGCATAAAAGTATTCTGTATTGGAAATGAGGACAAGTTTTTAGATCATGAAAATGGGCAGACTAGATGGGCCAAATGGTTTCAATGTATATGTGAAATTTTCGCTCTGATGAAGACCATTAAGTCAAAATTGGAATTCAACATGTTTTTCTGTATTTTTAAGTTATTCTGCTTATAAAGATATCCTGTATTTAAGTCTTTACGTTGGATAAAATGGGAACACTAGATTTGCTGTCAAATTGTTTGGTACTACTCATGTATTGCAGACTTTATTGGTTCATGAATATGCTACTCCCTAATTGGCAATGGCCAAATTGGAAGCTTTAGTAGGTTCACTAAAAGTTGATTACATAATAAAAAAAAAATCGGTACATGTTAAATAAGAGGTAAATGAGTAAATAATACAGTGGGAAGAAAAAAATAAGTGAACCCTTAGGGATTATTTAAATATAATCTTCAGCAATTATTACAATACTAAACAAACATCTATTTTAACTAATAACACAAAATGTATTTAATATGGACAAGAATATAATACATAATTCAAACAGTCACAGTGTGGGTTGGAAAAAGTATGCGAACCCTAATCACTTCAACAAAAGCTAACTGGAGTCAGGAGTTAGCAAGCCTGGCGTCCAATCAATGAAATGGGATTGGAGGTGCATTTTAGAGCTACTTTGACATAAAGAAAACACTCAAACATTTAGAATTTGCTATTCTCAAGAAACATCTGCTGATGTGAACCATGCCTCAAAAAAGTACATTTTAGAAGACCTACAATCAAGAAAGGGGTACAAAGCAATCTCAAAAGATTCATCAGTCCACAGTTGGGCAAATTGTTTGTAACTGGAGACAATTAAGCACCGTGGCTACTCTTCCCTAGAAGTGGACGACCAGCCAACTTTCAGAAACATAGGTTGGAGAAGACAGTTATTATTTTTTAGCTCTTCAGAAAATGATTAAGCAAATCTTATTAAAAGTAAGGCTTGCAAAATGTTCCCCTTAACTTACCTGCTAATGCTGATTTACTTCTAAGTAAAGGAGCTGGCTGTGCCCATACCATGCTGTCAGACCCTTACTATAATTTTCTTAACGGGGCCGTATAATGTCCTTGACAACTTCACCAAAAAGAATACATATACAAGTACTTTAAAAGGCATTCTTAAAAAAAACAAAAACTGAAAAAGAACAAGGGAGAAGCTGCAACGCCTTTCCTTCTCAGGCGAGTATTGCCACTGGTTGGCTGCCTAAAGAGCCCAAACTAATATGGAGATACCAAGAAAGATTAAAGGGACCTCTTAGCAATAATATGCAATAAAGTTCATATGATACCTGGAGTTTTCCTTCAAGAGCAAAAAAACCTACAAGAGTAAGGACTGTAAAAAAATCTCAAGAGTTTCTAATGGGGCAACCATAGTAATGGGTTACTCAATGTAATGCAAACATTGCAAAGGCTTATGAAATTGTGTGGTAATTATCATAACCCATTTATGTATTTTTATCAACTGCTTCCATCTGCTGTAGTGAGAGCTTATGTGGCCTAGTATAAAGCATAGTTAAATAAGCAATTGCATTATGCATTATACAGGACCAGCTCAACCCTTCACGCTACAGAAACATGCCAGTATAGGCCATACATAATGAATAATTAAGTGTTAGTTAAAACCAATATTTCCATAAACACTTCTTTTTAGTAAATAAATTCCAACATGTGAATGTAGGTACAGTATCTCACAAAAGTGAGTACACCACTCCCATTTTTGTAAATATTTTATTATATCTGATTATAACACTGAAGAAATGACACTCTGCTACAATGTAAAGTAGTGAATGTACAGCGTTTATAACAGTGTAAATTTGCTGTTCCCTTAAAAATAACTCAACACATATCCATTAATGTCTAAACCTTGGCAACAAACGTGTGTACACCCCTAAGTGGAAATGTCTAAATTGGGCCCAATTAGCCATTCCCTCTCCCCGATGTCATGTGACTCGTTAGTGTTACAAGGTCTCAGATGTGAAAGGGGAGCAGGTGTGTTATATTTGCCATGGATTACTGGAATCATGTCCTGTGGTCCGATGAGACCAAGATAACCTTATTTGGTTCAGATGGTGTCAAGCGTGTGTGGTGGCAACCAGGTGAGGAGTAGAAAGACAAGTGTACATTGCCTACAGTCAAGCATGGTGGTGGGAGTGTCATGGTCTGGGCCTGCATGAGTGCTGCTGGCACTGGGGAGGTTCACTGGACACAGTTCATTGAGGGAACCATGAATTCCAACATGTACTGTAACATAGTGAAGCAGAGCATGATCCCCTCTCTTCAGAGACTGGGCCGCAGGGCAATATTCCAACATGATAACAAGCATGTCTCCAGACCTAAACCCTATTAAGCATCTGTGGGGCATCTAACATCCACCAGCTCTGTGTTGTGTGTTGTTATTTTGAGGGGACAGCAAATTTACACTGTTATACACGCTGTACACTCACTACTTTACATTGTAGCAGAGTCTCATTTCTTCAGTGTTGTCACATGAAAAGATATAACAAAATATTTACAAAAATGTGAGCTGTGTACTCACTTTTGTGAGATACTGTATATGTGAGTATGTCTCAATGCATGCAGTCTTTGTGTGTATTGTGTGGCTGCCTATATGTGTAATTTATGTCACTATGTAACAAATGCAATATTGGAAGTACAGGGAACCAGGTCAACCAGTAATCAAGAAGAAAAGTTGAAGTACAGTTAGGCTACAGTCCTTAATCCTCAAACATTTGTGACAGAGCATATAAATAATCAGAGGCACTCACATTCCTTTTTAAGGTGGATTGGCCTTAAGCTTTAAATGTAGTTAAGGAGTGCTTTGCAAATAGCAAAGCAAAGTTACATTAGAAAATGAGTTGCGACATGTCTAACAGGGTGTGGTAAGGATGTGAGTAATGATTGGCCTAATATTTCTAATATACCGTATTTGCTCGATTATAAGACGACCCTGATTATAAGACGACCCCCCAAAATCTGAATATTAACTTAGGAAAAAAAGAAAAAGCCTGAATATAAGACGACCCCAAAGGAAAAAAGTTTTACCAGTAAATGTTAATTCATGTAAACTATTTTTTTTAATAAAAGCTATGATTGAGAAAAAGATTTTTTTTGTTTTTATTTCTTGTATTTTCCAACCTGTCCCCCAGTTACGCACATCTGCCCCCAGGCTTGCCACTCCAATATGGCACTGTGGCCCATGATATGCCTTTTAACCCTCTATATGCCACTGTGCCCCATGGTATGCCTTTTGACCCCCCTATGTTCCACTCTGCCTCCAGAAATGCCTTATACCCCTATATCCCATTCTGGCATTTAGGGGGTTAAAATGCATATTATGGGGCAGAGTGGCATATAGGGAGGTATAAGGCATTTCAGGAGGCAGAGTGGCATTAAGGGAGTTAAAAGGCATTGTATAGAGCACTCTGCCTCCAGAAATGCCTTATACCCCTATATGCCACTCTGCCAATTAGGGGGTTAAAAGGCATATTATGGGGCAGAGTGGCATATAGGGAGGTATAAGGCATTTCAGGAGGCAGAATGCTCTATTAAATGCCCCCTTAACGCCACTCCAGAAATGCCCTATGCCCATTTAACACACACACACACACCCTATACCCCCATTTAACTAACTAACACACACACACACACACACACACTCTCTCTCTCTCTCCCCCCCTCTCTCACCCCCCTTCCCCCGCTCTCCCCCCTCTCTTACCGGTGCTTCCAGCCGGGGCAGCGGGTTGACGTCGCCTGCTGCAGCCGGAAGGAGGTGTGGCTAGCAGCGGGGGTTTGTATGCGTCCGTCGCGTATACTTTCCCCGGCTGTCAGAGATCAGAGTTCCCCGCACCGGTGCGGCACCGGTGCGGGGAAGTCTGATCTCTGACAGTCGGGGAAGGTGTATGCGACGGACGCAGACAACCCCCGCTGCTAGCCACACCTCCTTCCGGCTGCAGCGGACGTTGTCTACGCGGATCGCGTAGACGTCAACCCGCTGCCCCGGCAACACATCAGGAAGCACCGGTAAGTGTGTATGATGGGGGGGGTCGGGTGAGACAGGAGGATCCAGGTCCCCTGCAGCGGTGCGGGGGATCTGGATCTTAGTCTCCTAATCAGACCTCTATTTGAGGTCTGATTAGAAGACGACCCCGATTAGAAGACGAGGGGTATTTTTCAGAGCATTTGCTCTGAAAAAAACCTCGTCTTATAATCGAGCAAATACGGTATTTCTTATATTTCTAATATATACCATTTGTCTGTGACAACCATGAGCAAATAACATGCCTCTTTTAGAACAATCGTCTCAGGCATATGGATCAGGGCCCTGGACATAAATCCCATATTAATATTGTTATACCAGCAGTTTTTTTTATTGATTAGCCCCTAGGGTTGTTCCTAGTGTTTGTCATCTTGTACAATTCCAGCAAATTCCCTAGTCCTAACACACCTATACCCTTCTCATAGTCTCTATATACCCCCCCAAACCCTATACACAACACCATATCTCTTTCCTTGTGTTCCTTGTGGGCATGCACATATCCCTTGTGCTTAATTACATGTGCACGGTCCCTGCAAATCACTGCTTTATTATCTGATTACGATTGTAGTTACATTATAAACCTCTGCCACATGTCCGGGCAGTGTGGCATTCCTGGAGTTTAGGTACTTTGCGCTAATCGGACAACTTGAAGCCAAGCAACCACAACAATGGGATCACATCCCCTGCGTAACTGTGGTTATGAAAGCTATAGACTACTACTACAGAACAGCGGTACCACAACTGCATGGAAGGCTGTGTCCACACCAGCCAAATATAAGCATCACTTTCTAAAAAGTTTAAATATTTTTTGCATAAAGAATCTTAGTGTCATTGATTCCATACTTCAATCTAAATAAGTTATGTAGAATTGTTGGGAGGGTTAAGGAGGTTTACTATATCCAGGGATTCATCTTTTCAGTTTCAAAATGTCACATCTATTTTTCATGTCTTTGCGAATGTTTCATTATCTAGTTTTGGAGTCTTAATGCAGGGAATATTTTTCTTTCATTTTTTTTTTTCTCACAAATTGCATATAATATTACTTGATCATCATTCTCCTAAAAGTTGCTGTCATGTCAGCAAGACTAGTCCAAATAAAATGTAAACGCCAAAACCAGATCTTTGTTATAAACACAACAGGAATCATTTCAATACAAAAGGTTTTCCTGATATTATTGATCAATGTGCTCACGTTATTACTGTGACAGCGGGCCATTAATGGAGCATTACTATGGTGTCAGCATATTTAGCTGCAAGGCTCAGTAATAAAAATGCAAACATAGGGATCGCTAAAGATCATATTATGGCTAAATCATTAAAAGCAAAGTCTTCTGTAAGCAAAGTAACAAATAATTTGTCGGTAATGTTGGACGGTGTGCATCACCTGAATTTGGGGGGGTGCTGCAGTGCACCACAGTAATTAAGGTGCATCTTAATCCCTTGCAGAGGCAGAGCTCAGTGGGTTCACACAAGGGAATGCTTGGTGACCCTGCGGTCTCGCATGAAATGCTTTGATGATAGACTACATGCGTGTTAGGCTGTGTGGTGGTGTGGAGTGAGTGCTAGTGTGTGTGTGTGTGTGTGTGTGTGTGTAGCCCCACCATAAGATTTAGGCCAAGAAGCTGTCGTACTGTTACTTGTAAAGCACTGCTAATGCTATATTGTGCAGTCAACAGAAAGAAACAACATGTGTCCTAGGTATATGTGGAATTACATTATAGCTAGGCTTTTATAGCACTAGACTGGTGATGTATCTCTGTATTACAGTAAAGGAACATTAGGAGTGTAGGTTTAGCGCATGCCTCTCATGTGCCCCTCTTTATATGTGAAAAAATATATGTATTGTCTGTGCCTAGTGATAATACAGTAAAACTGATTACAACGTGTGTTTTAAGGGTGCCTAACTGTTTGTTTACTTATAGTTATGAATTGAGTATTAATTGGCCATGCTGTAAGTGACATGAGAATACCTGGAATACCTGGAGAATACCTGGAAATGCTTGGTAGTGCCGGCTTATCCAGCCATGCCTACTATAAAGTACCCCTGTTTAGCCTTTTGAAATGGATGGCTGTTGTGTGTATTTATGCTACATCACTTATGATTGAGTGTTTTAGTGGCTTTTACACATTACTTGTTTAATGTGCAAGAAGATATTCATTTGACGGTTGTACACGGACAGGCTTAGACTTTAGAATTGAGAAACGAAATGAACATGTATTACACACACACATATATATATACACACACACATGCGTGTTAATAAACTTAATTATTTATTATTATTTCTATGATGCTTAAACCTCCATAGCTGTATCACCTCTAAATTTGCCTGCTGAATTCAAAGCCCCATGGGTGATATCACCTCTTACCCTAGATTTTAAAAAATCCAATCAATTCCTTTTGGGAAGACTGGAAAATCTTATAAATCTACAGAATACTTTCCCTGTACCGGGACTGAATCATATTTTGCATGTCAACTAGGTAAGAATAGATGTGACATGTCAGCTTATTGACTTACCATGCTTTGTGCAAGCCAGTATTCCAATAATAAACCAATGCAGGGAATTAGAAATTTCCGTGGAAAATGTTATGTTTTCCTAGCCATGTTTTTGGAGCTCCCGGAAGCAGACCCTTACTCATACTTTTTCAAAGTCTTTTAACCATGGCAAGTCTGCGTTGGGAGGAAAAAACAAAAGGTTTAAGCAACAGATTAAAGATGATCAAGTCATCTTTTGTCAGCACTCCAACAACATGAAGGATGTTATTTATCAAGATATTTGCAATAGCCATTTTCTCTGAAGGCATGGTAATCCGCATCTACAGGGTTTTAGTTGAGGGTACACCTATCCAGAAATTAAACGCAATTTGAACAATGCATGTAAAAAAAGAAACGTCAATTCACTCTTACTGTAGATTCACTTATTTGTATAAGATGTTTTACATAAATGTATGAGACTTCTTGAATCATTAATGACAATTTAAACTCTTTATATGTACACAGTACTTTTGTCTTTTCTACATCCTGTTCTTTAATAGTAGCGCTAACCAAAAATAAACACTTCTTTGTTGTAAAGAATACAGTTATTCTCAGTTGTTTCCTTTTCCTGAGAAAACCAGACACATGATGATCATGTTCCAATAAAATTAGTAAAGTCCCGTATGAATAAAGCGCTGTCACCAAGAGCCGTACACACCTATGGAGGGAATAGGGAAAAGAAAATATTTGGAAAGCTGTTTAATGTTCATCAAATAGGGAAATATTTGAATTCATATAATTGTATTAATACCCACAGCTTCTAAGGCAGTTCTGTGAAAGGTGATTTTTTTGCAGATTAAGGGAAACGGTAGCCCTTTTTGAATCACATGTATGGAACTGGTGTCTAATAAATAACGATGGATCCTTTTCTATAAGACAATGAGTAATATATGGGAGGCCAGAAGTCATTTTGTAATATGTATCCACCTTTATGTAATATGTATTCAAAGGCAGTATGATTTCACCTTTTTTGCAGTAACCTATATGTTCAAGAATGTGGTTGTCTGATGGGAGCAATTAGAATTAAAAGTTAATAGAAATAGTCCATACTTAACAAACCCCGTCATCCAAGAGTCCAAGAAATATTACTTAGACTGTATGTTCTACGGGCCATGGACCTTTTTTCGTGATGTATTTGTACCTGCTGTACACTGTTCAAGATGTATATTAGCAGTAACATGGCATCTATTCAGCTTTTTACATGCTGATTGCAGATACCTGGGAAACACACAAAAGGAGATTTCTACATGCATGTCTTCAAAAAATACAGGAACATCAACTAAAACACAACCCGTGGTATCTAGGCAATAACCTAAACACACCTGGGCATTGTATCTGTATAACAGGATATCAAGCGTCCACAGTGGGTCCATTTTAGCCTCACACATTTTTCTGATCTTTTTAACTTGGCAAAGTATATTCTTAAAATATTAAACTCACTGGAACAGTATTTAAATGTACTGGGTTTGTCCATACTAAAAATCCATGGTTTTGTCCATGACTGTGCCCCAGTGCACAAAGCAAGGTCCATAAAGACATGGTTGGATGAGTTTGGTGTGGAAGAACTAGACTGGCCTGCACAGAGCCCTGACCTCAACCCTATCGAACACCATTGGGATGAACTGGAACCGAGATTCCGAGCCCGGGCTTCTCGTCCAACATCAGTGCCTGACCTCACAAATGCTGTACTGGATTAATGGGCTAAAATTCACACAGAAACACTCCAAAATCTTGTGAAAAGCCTTCCCAGAAGAGTGGAAACTGTTATAACTGCAAAGGGGGGGGGCAAATTTGTATTAATATTGATGTATTTAGAATGCAATGTCATAAATGTCATTCGCTGTTGGTGTAATGGCCAGGTGTCACAATACTTTTGTCCATCTAGTGTATATATCAAATATGTCAACAAAATTAATGTCATGCGGCTTGCTAATGCCGCATTTAGTATTGCAGCCTATTCTTATTGGTGACTCATTTCCTGTAAGGGAATCCTGTGGGAAATAATGAAATAGTTATTGATGTTAAGTATTACCGCATGGCCCAAATAGAAATGCGACACACTCATAATACTTTTATTTACTTGATTTATTTATCAGGATCACTGACGGCAAAAGTTTTCCCAAAGCATTACAAGGTTAGTTTAATAATAAATAAATGTACACTGCTTTTCTTCAAATAAAATCTCTGCAGAACCTAATCGGTAATGTATTAATCAGCGTGTTGAAATGTACGGCACGATGTTGTGCTCTGTACACTACTGAGACTGCATCTGTTACTGATGTATATCCGGGCACTCGAGTGTTCTGTGTTCATATCCATTTAACTACAATATGCAAATGCATACACAAATCTCAGTTTAAAGGCATTTGCTGAGCACAGAATGTCTGGGGAATGTAATGTGCTATTTAAATATGCCTCCTTCACAAATTTGACTACCGTATTTCCTGCACATGTGTATTTCTTTGTTGTTTAGATGGAGCATAAATATGCAAGACGTTTACATAGTAATGCCTTCTGGTTTCAGCTGAGAAAGCCAGAGAAGAGCGTGAATGAGACAGAAGTCTCATTTTATAGCTGCAATAACTAAATCACAGATGCCCCAATTTGCATGTAGTAAAATGCGTTGGATCAGGTGATCACAAGTGAAGTTCTACGGCCACATTAAGAAACAAAAAGTTTACCTGCAAACAAAAGTCTTCCCTAGGCAAACAAATAAGATCCCACGTTCAGTTGCAGGTATGACTGTAACAATAACACGTGTGACTCGTGTCCTGAACAGTCTGAATGAGGTTTGTAGCTGGAACTGCAGCAGGAGAGCTGTGGTAGAGGAGATGACTTTGTCTGTAAAACTGTATATACAAAGCCCTGGAGCTAATCTGTAACTATTTAGGCGCAGCATATTAGATTCTTAGTGTGCCCGATTGCAGTCATCTAAAGACATGTTTGATGCCATGCAGGTACTCCTAAAAAAAGCTGATATGCATTAACAGTTCAATTATTAAAAAAGGAGAGGTCCTAAAAAAAAAGAATCCCTGGAGCACGGATTGTCTACTTGGACCTGTGTATGTTGTCCGTGGAGGTTTTCCACAGCTTGGGTTAACCGTGTCTGGCTATATATATAGTTAGTCTGGGCTGGCAAAGTGTAGCCAGAGAGTACTCCAAACGGGAGCTAGGCTTTTATTTTCAGTTTTTTTGGGGGTAAAATAATAGTTCACTAGATCCAATGCTTTATTGCCTTAGTGGACCGTGCACTAAGATTGGAAAAGGGACTTTGTGGCCCTCAGCTTTTGTCACAGTATTATGGATATGCTCTGTTGAGAGCTTCACACCACAGGCCCATTCCACTGCAGGGATGAACTTAATGTACATCCTTCTGGTTTATACCGTATCTCAACTAAGAAGGATTGCTCTAAGCTGGTTTAAATGCCTTGATTTCTTAGTAGAAGATTGTTATCAGTGTGGTAGTTTTGTAATAATCTTAGTAATAAGTAGCATCTGCCTTTGTTTTAGAACTAGTGACTTATATTTTTGTGGCCATGTAATGTTAGTGCACTTCCCTGCATCTCTTAAAGTGCCAAGATTAAAAGAACGCTCCACTCGTATATTTAAGTAAAATGCATATTGGAGTGCATTTTGCATGGATGTAAATGCAGTTTACTGTACACAAATTGTCTCTGTCTGTCTCTGGTGAATGCAGGAGGCGTATTTTCTGCACATGCGTTCTAGGTCTCCCAAAGACGTTGGTGGGAACCAAGCTCCCACCGGAGTAGAAGCAGCCAGTGCCAAAAGCTAACTCATATTAATTATTACACAGGCAAATGCTACGTGTTGCTATACTTTTTTGGCACTCTCATCTGTTTTAACATGACACATCATGGTAAGACCGGGCTTCTCAAGGCACTGATGAGTTGTCAGGCTGCATGTGGAAAATACAAATCATAAGTACATTTTAGAGGAAGGGCGGTTTGATTAAATAATAACTGTGTTTTATTACAATTTATATATTTGCCTGATAAACTACTCAGAAACAGGTACACAGAGCACATGCTTAAGGTAAGCAACATATAAAGCTTCCCCATGCAGCATATACAGTTGGGTATATCTCCAAATGCCTTTTTAATTTTAGACTTTTTTTTTTCTCGTCCACCATTTTAAGTTACAAAGACTTTATGGCCATTGAATCCATCCAATTTTCTATAAAAAATGGCTTAGATGCTAATTCTATATATATCCATATTGATCTTAGGAAGACAGACGAAAACCCAACTGAAACATTTGGCAATTATGTCTCATAAGGGAAAAATACATTCCTTCCTGACTCCAGTAATGGCAAATACATTTCTCCCCGGATCAACATTCTCACTCTGTTTCACTTATGTGGCATATTTGTGCATGCATTCTCTTTATACAAAGGACATTAAGTCTTTTATTTTATTATGGATCTCCTGGGAATTAGTTATGAAATCTGAGTTCTAAACAAAGACCATCCAACTCTTTCCATCACCCAGGGTTTCCCAACTGAGGGTTATATCTGCAGAAGAATAAACAATTGGACTCCATAGATCTCCAGTGGGCTTTTCCCCCAAACAACCTAGAAGGGTTAGGGTTGCATGGGTTGTATCACTGTATTCAGGAGATGTTGCTTATTGGGGTGTTATATGTCTCTGCCAAACACCAGGAGCTGTAAATTCATCCCTGAATTCTGTGTGAAACAGAAACAAACAAATAAAAACATTAAAAACTAATGCTAGAATCTTTAACAAGGCTGGTGGTAGAATTAGTGCAAGTGAAGTGATATCCTGAAGTTAATTATTAAATGAAAAATGTAATCATTTAACAAGTTAAATGAGTTTTGCCTTTTATTTAATTTAGTGTGTGTGTATATATATATATATATATATATATATATATATATATATATATCTATATATATATATATATATATATATAAATATATGTGTGTGTATTTAATTCAATAAAAAAATTAATTTCATTAATTCATTAATTTAAAAACAAAAAAACCCTAAAAATGCACAGACATAAAAAAAAAGTCCCCATGTGCAAGATCGCTGCCAGATCCTAAATGCTTTTTCTGGTGGCAAGGGGCCGCAATATTTAAAGACATAGCGTCTTTCAATACGGGGAATGCGATCGCTTAACCCCACGACGTGCCGGGCACGCCATTGGTCCTTAACTATATGTATTTCCTTGACCTATCTGGCCCGTCATTGGTTGTTAAGGGATTAGTCATATTATCCCATGTTTATTTTTCTCCTTTCAGTTATATATATCTAAAATAGGTTTTAATCATCATTTTTCATTAAGAAGGCAAGTCTACTTGTTTCTAAATGCCACATTCTTCTCCTTCAATATTTGTGCCACATCTGTTGAGTGCCTAGCTTGCACAGACTCCGTAGCAAACAAACTCATTGCCACATGTAGATTGCTGTGCTGGAGCTATTGACAAAACTTCAACTCACAGACTGATTCATTGGTTACTTGTGAATATGGTTAACTATTACTATTTCTTTACTTATTATAGAAGTATATGAATATTGTATTTACAAAAATAATTTAAGTCCGCTTTCCACGGTTATGCAGACAACGATCCACAATGACAAAGACAAAAAGGCCAGAGTTTGTTGTAATGAGAAATTCACCAGGACCCTATTTGGGCTGAATAAGAATATGGAGTAAAGTTTTGAAAAGCCTGCAGATATTAAAAGGGCTAGTAAAATATTGTGACATGGCAGAATGTGTGTTTTAATGCGAGATAGATTTCTGGATCAATGCATATGCTACAACCCAAGGTTAAAGCTTTAAAGGGTCCCTGCCTTCAGGCATCAATGTAAGTCACATCTCTGCCTCAAATTAAAGAGGCATTCACGTGAAAAAAAATCATATATAAAAAAAAAATAAGACTTTTTTGAAAATACAACCTCCAACCTCCTTCACCCTTTTAAATCTCATACTGACAAAACATGCATGGGTAAGCTGTGCTGTTGGCTGCCTGCGTATGTAACAGCGATAAATTGGTTCTTGGCCATTTTTCTGGAAAATACTATTGCAGTATAGTGCACTGCATAAAAATGAGCAATTCCTTCCATTTTGTGAACATGCTAGAGCACGTTTTTTTATGTTGCTTCGTTTTTTAAGCATAAGTAGTAAAGCAGAATCCCTATGACCTGCAGGTGCGGAAAAAACCTTCCATTTTCCTACATCACGCAGGAAGCGGATCGCTGTGACTTTTACCATTTAATAAGTGTCTGTGTCCTTATGGTTTCTGTGTCCTTATGGTTTCTGACCACATATCACCTTTTCAGCATCCGTTTCAATCTTTAGAGCAGATACAGTGGCACACTTGAAAAGAAAGTGTGCACCCAACGTGAGATAAGGAACTTGAGGGCACACTTCTACTTAGGTGCACTTGAACAGTGAATTAAGTGGATCCAATTTGATTGCTCAAACGAAACAAATAAGATAATGGCTGGCCAAGACAAACCCCCTCCCATGCATACTCATCAATAATGCGTAAACGACGGCTGACATTTTGATTTGTCAGTGGAATTACTGTTTAAATAAAATGCCAGAATATCACATTTCATTGGATATATCCATTTTTAAATAAACGGCTTACTTTGTAAATGCATTTTGGTAGTAAAGAATAAAAATTACCGTTGCAAAGTATTGCCCCCCTCTTGAAAACGGAACTTCAGATTTCAAATCGGTAACACCATATTGCCATTTGGACATTGTGTCTTTCATTTTTCTTTCTGCCTCTTTCTCTCATTTGCATCTCCAAACGATTAGTAGTCCACTATTTCTCACTTCTATTTTTGTAATTTTTATTTCAAACCATTATGCTGTTAAATACGCTGTCACACAGCAACTAACCATATCTGATGGCTTTCTATCTGTCAGCTCTCCACCTACTCTGGGTGCCGACTCCCAGAAAAAAATAATTGGTCCTCAGAAAAACCATAAAAATGGGTCCATAATCCATAAATTTATTGGAGCTGTAGTGTATGTAAAATTAATATATTTAGGATCACATTGCAAGTCAAATGGTAACATTGTTTGAGTTTTAAGTTGTTATATTATACACAACTTGTTATGTCTTGTTTGTACAGCTCTGAGGAATATGATGATGCTATAAGTCGAAAATATGATGATGGCTAGAACCCAAAAAAAAAATAAAATGTATTTGTACAGAGAACCTAATCATTTTAAAATAGTTTAATTTGAGGAAGAATAAAATCCCAAAATGGTATCTTATATAATGTTATAATAATTGTTTTTGTGTTTTGATCGTTTACAAAGTATCTAATAATAGATGCTACTTTTTTCATCTTCTCTTCATGATGACAAAATTTGTATATGGTCAGAAAAAAAGTACTGAAAGATCTTACTGAAAATGCGCATGCGCTATACACAGAGTCATTTTAGCGTGCGGTTCAATTTGCCAAACGGTGGAATGTCTAAAATGTGCCCTGAGAGGAACCAAGTGGTGTTTGTTTTGTCGTGACAAATAGAAGATCATTTTTATGGCCTTATCACTTGTCGTCTATAAGTGTATTTACCTACTTAATTTGTGAAACTAAAGTAGTGACCACAATTACCGTATTGGCTCGGATATAGGCCGCCCCCGTATATAGGCCGCACCCTAAAAGTTTGGTGCTTTTTTAAAGAAAAAGTTTTTTTTCTTTAAAAAAGCACCAAAAAAAAACATGCTGCCACTGTCCTCCCCCCCCCGAGATATGCTGCCACTGTCCTCCCTCCCCGAGATACGCTGCCGCTGTCCTCCCTCCCCGCGATACGCTACCACTGTCCTCCCCCCCGAGATACGCTGCCGCTGTCCTCCCTCCCCGAGATACGCTGCCGCTGTCCTCCCTCCCCGCGATACGCTGCCGCTGTCCTCCCTCCCCGCGATACGCTGCCGCTGTCCTCCCTCCCCGCGATACGCTGTCCTCCCTCCCCGCGATACGCTGCGCTCCCTCCCCGCGATACGCTGCGCTCCCTCCCCGCGATACGCTGCCCTCCCTCCCCGCGATCCGCTGCCCTCCCTCCCCGAGATCCGCTGCCCTCCCTCCCCGAGATCCGCTGCCCTCCCTCCCCGAGATCCGCTGCCGCTGTCCTCCTCTGCCCCCCCTCCTCGACTTACCGGAGCAGACTCCCGGGTGTCTTCAGGGCCGGCGAGGGACATCTACGCAATACGCGTATGCAACTTCCGGTACCGTTACCGGAAGTTGCATTTGCGTATTGCGTAAATGTCTCCCGCCGGCCCCGCAAGACACCCGGAAGTCTGCTCCGGTAAGTCGGGGGTGGGCAGAGGTAAAACGCTTAGATAACCTCCCGTGCCGGCACCCCCCCCCCGTGGGAAGTGCTGGCAGGGGAGGCTGTCTGAGCGTATCGGGGAGAAGGATGCAGGTCCCCTGCACCGCTGCGGGGGATCTGTATCTTAACCCCGCTGCCTGCCCGGCGCCCGGGACTGCATGTCCCGGGCGTCGGGCGCTAGACCCCGAATATAGGCCGCACCCCCACTTTAAAAACTTAAAGTGGGGGAAAAAAGTGCGGCCTATATTCGAGCCAATACGGTATGTGGATGCATAGTATGTTCAAGATAAGGAAAGCAAAGAATGAGCAGTATATATATATATATATATATATTACTATAGGTATGTCTAACATGTTTATACCTTATTGCGGTTCATGTGTAGATAAGAGCAATATGGCTCACCCAGTCTGCCTATTTTCTATACATGTACTACTAACACCTGAAACCTTACATAGCCTTTGGCCTCCTCTTATATTCTGAATAGCCCCATCCAATTCATGCTTAAATATCTGCATATCTATGTATTAGACTTTTTCATTTTTCATGGTTGGTGGGCCTCAGATGATAGGGTTATGTTTGCTTGGCTGTGCATTAAATTACTACACATGAAATTAGTTCTGCATTTAGGATTATATTGGGCATAAGGGTTTCTGAGGACACAAAAAATATACCAAATAGGGGAGCGCACAACCTAAAAAGCATAAAAGGCATACACATTCAGATTCCGGTTTTGGTGTTTCAGTGGCTTTCTGTCTAGTTTCAAATACTCATCCAAATAAGCAAAACTGGGAACTATCTGGTTTTCACCTGAAGACTCCGGTTGAAGCGTCTCTTCTCCAGGTCTCCTCTGAGAAGTGTGCTTTGACTTTTTTGCCCTGACTAGCTACACCCTCTCTCTTCTACCTATTGACTATAGTTAACTTTGCCAGAAGTACTTGGTTCTTCCTGGAGTTGCCTGCCTTTGGTGCATTTCTATTTGGGCTTAAGTACCTTTTGAATCATGATTTCATCCCTGACGGTGTAGTAGCTGTTATTACTGGTTACTGGAATCCATAAGTGCTTACTGGCATTGTTTCAGTTTGGTTCTCAAGGTTAACAAATTGGCCCTTTTTTACTGGACACATCTAAAGTTTATATCTTGTTGATGACAACCTGCAAACTGCGTCCAGGCATTATGTGGGATGTATAAACAAAGTAGTTTGTTCCTTTATGGGAGTTTAGTGGTCAACAACATGTGAGAAATTGTGATGTGTACAGGGTAAGTGGCCTATATGGCAACCCTGTTCTTATTACAGAGATGTACCTGATCTCATGTGTGCACATAAAGGGGACGGGGCCAGACTTTGTGTGACCCTGCCGCATTGAGCTCTAGGCTACCCAGTACAGATACTGGGTAGTTCTGGAGTTCATTCACAAGAGTTTTGCTTGTGTGCCTTAGACATACACAGTGTCTTGCAATGTGCATAGGCAGTATTCTTACACGGGGACAGACCTGAATTCGACGAGACATGACCCATGCACAGCAAGGTGAGGGGTGCACTTGAGCCCCCTGGCAGCAGTGTCCATGCACCCTATTCTGCTTCCAGTGGTAGGACCTCCAACCCTGCCCCAGTTGCCAAGAGCCCTTGTTACTGCTCTGACTCAATGTGTAGAACACTAACCGTCAGGTGTCCTTAAAGTTGTGAAACACGTGTTTTTGTTGTTATACTATGTAGTTAGAAGACATGTAAGTTAGAAAACACTTTTAATGGCTGGTCTGGGTAGAGTCTGCACATAATTAACTGAGGTGGGTTCAAAGTGCATGTAATCCATGAATAAAATGAGTGACTCGGAGGCATTGCTCAGAGCGAATCACGCTATAAGGATTTATATTGCTTGTCAGTAAGCATTTCATCTACATTCTTTTGACAAGCTCACACAAATCATTCTTTGATCGATTAGAGTTCTTATGTCCTATAGAAACAAAGATCTTACTGAATTTAAGAAATATCAAGCAAGTTCCAGGTTTTAATATCTGAGGAAGGTAATGGTTTAATACTGGTAATAAGACAATGGCATAATGGTGTGAATATTACACAGGGATTAATGTAAATCCCAGAAAACATATATCCATAGAAAATGAAAGTAACATACAGCTGTTGATGCTGTTAGCGGTGGTCGGTGAGCAAGCTGTAGAGCACCAAAAATGCAGCACAAAATTAGCCAGGCATTTGGCCTTAAATTATAGTGGAGAAAGAGACCTTGCCCTTCTAAACATGATTTTGTATACCCTTTTACATTCTCAGTTAGGGTATAGTTTCTTCCATATATGTGCAATATTTGACCATTCATGTAACATACTAGCAGGATTGGGGGTAGGAGGTCCTGCACACGTCGGGACACACACTATTTTTAATGGGGAAGTAGGTGGAAGTGGAGGGAGCTGCAACGCCACTCCAGCGACCCGGAGTTTCCAATTAGTGGCTTGGAGAAGCGTTGCTTCACCCGGAGTTTTCCCAGGTATGCGTACTAGAATTCCATTCCCCTAAACAGTTACATGAACAGAAACACATGTTCCTACCTCTCATCTTTCACTCAGGTCTAATGCAAATATATGTATAGGGAACAAAGAAACCATGGATTTCTTATACCCATCCACAATGTAGATTGTATTCCAAACGACGCGGCTCTACTTTTATATAAAAACTAGCCTTCTTACATAATAAATTTACCGTTGCCCCCTCGTCCTGGCAACCTATGCTTCCTAAATGTTTACAGCACTCAACATAAAAATTACACATGTTCAAGAATTCTAAACCGTTGATTATTGTTATACATTGTACAGGACAAGGCCTCTTATCACTCGCTCTCGCACTAAATGCTGCAATCACTGAACATTTCAGACCTTTTCAGAGTCTTATCTTTCACCAAGACATCTTATTTCGATAAATTAGCAAATTAAAGGGTTAGAAGATAAGACGACTTAATGGAAACTGCTACTTTCTTGAAGTGAAAGTGAAATGATTAATACTCCAAACCTCCAGAAACACCAGCCAGATAGTAGCTGTCAGATCAGTTTATTGTAGTTCGGCTAATCAGCGTTGCCTGCTATCTGCCTTCAATTGGTTGGTAAACAGCACTTGAAGGTAACGTGTTATCTGTCAGTATTTTAACAGCGATGTAATCTCCCAACAGATTACAGGGCTTTGACATGTGACACCAGAGACTCTGTTGCCATATGGCAATAAAAACATCACATGCAATAGCATTGTCCACAGAGATGTAGAACTACATTATGTGATAGAGCACCTTTACATTAACCCCTAGATTCCTATAGTTGTCATCTGTCGCTGAAGGAATTGAAGTTGATTTTTTGCATATCCAGGTTTTAACCAGGGTAACCACATTGGCCTTTTTTGCCAGGAACACGGAGATTTCACATGTTGGTTATCAGGACATGTTATGTATGCATGACAAATGGCTGATGTGGTCACTGTATTTGTAGTAACATGGAATTCAGTGCAGCCCATCGCATACAATTCCAAAAATACTTATATAAGGCTTAAATATTGGGGATCCCGTCACACTATGTGGCCGCATATTGCTTGGCCCACCACTACGTCAAAGTTCCCCAAGTTTGGCCTATCTAATTTGTTATGGATATATAGCTTACCAACGAGTGGAATCGGTGGGACTGTACTGCATTTTAACCCACTGAGACTCTCAATTCCAGAGCCTTCTCTGGACACCATTAATGAGGCGCCTTTGTGGCAGGAAGGGCTGCTCAACCCTAGATCGAGGTCAGAAGATTGGTCAGAACCTGTAAATATGTACAGCACAAAATATACAAACTAGAGACCCACAACTTAAAAAGCAATAAAGGTAAAGATAAATTATCTCATCATAAAAATGCCATAAAGAAATAAAAAGGTTATCTATAAGGGCCAATTCTGATATAGAGTATTTGGCAAAACATTCCATTGGTTTCTATGGTGATAGCATTTTTCACCAGAATTGCTCTTCATATGCAACCCCAAAACTGTATATTTTCTCAACATAACATTAATAACCTGTTTACTGTCACATTACTTAATCATAGTATCAAGATCTTTTGTACAGCCTATCTTTCAGCAGAAGTATATTTGTTTTATTCGGCGAGATTAGCTCTTCTGCAGCTTCTCCAGGAGCCTATAGCCGAGCAACACCTTACGCATTTAGCGTTTACAGTCTTGGCCATCTGCCCGGCAATCGAAAGGGTTAAACGTGCTTTGGTGTATTTTGATCAGGTTAGAGTCTTCCCAATTCCATTTTCTCTGTATAAAAACGCCAGCCGCCAAGTAAACAGACAAACCAATAAAAGTGAATATCTTGAAAGTCATTCTGGCCGTCCAGGTTTATGGAGGATCAATAATTCCTGTTTATAAATGTACTGACAGTAAGATTTTGTTGCAGCCGCTGTTCGTACCCTTGGAGGAGAATATAAATATCTGTATGAATTATCAGCAGAATTCTGACGTGGTCTTTTTTTATTACGGTCCTTTAGGCATCTGCTGGTTTATTTATGAATTTTATTTTCTTGTGCATTCTTTTCTGGCAACATCTACTTTTGTTACTGTCTACAATATTTTTTTCTCCCCATTACGTAGTTTTCCCACTGCAGATTGAAGTTCTGCGAAGTTCTTATAGCACAGATTACTTAACAGCAGGTGATTCCAGAATACAGAAATGAGTAACTTTTCTTATGCCATAAAACTCAGTATCGGCTGCACAAACAGATGGGCACAATAAACCATAAAGTTCATTGTCCCTGACAGCCCCAGTAAGGAAGAATGCATATTAAAGTACTCTGTGAGATTTGCATGATTATTCCTCCCCATTGACAATGCTAGTGAACATGGTAGGCATATTTTGTGCCACTTCATCTAGAAAACATGCCAGGGTACTTTTGAAGTATATAATGTATCCATTCATGGGGGTTTAGGGCACATTTCCAGGAACGGAAGTCTCGGCCGGAGGACTGTCCTATAAAACCAGACAAGTTTGCTCATCCGCCTATTGTTTAATTATGTCCTTTAAGTTCTCTGACTAGATTGTAAGCTCTCAAGAACAGGTCCCTCTTTTTCTTTTCTACTAGTTTGTTATTGTGTGTGATTTTAAATTATTTTACTGACTCTTGTAACAGTACTACGGAATCTGCTGGCGTTATATGAATAAATGTAATGTAATGTGAATCAGGAGGAGGGAAGGAAATACCGTATTGGCTCGGATATAGGCCGCCCCCGTATATAGGCCGCACCCTAAAAGTTTGGTGCTTTTTTAAAGAAAAAGTTTTTTTTCTTTAAAAAAGCACCAAAAAAAAACATGCTGCCACTGTCCTCCCCCCCCCGAGATATGCTGCCACTGTCCTCCCTCCCCGAGATATGCTGCCACTGTCCTCCCCCCCGAGATATGCTGCCGCTGTCCTCCCTCCCCGCGATACGCTACCACTGTCCTCCCCCCCGAGATACGCTGCCGCTGTCCTCCCTCCCCGAGATACGCTGCCGCTGTCCTCCCTCCCCGCGATACGCTGCCGCTGTCCTCCCTCCCCGCGATACGCTGCCGCTGTCCTCCCTCCCCGCGATACGCTGTCCTCCCTCCCCGCGATACGCTGCGCTCCCTCCCCGCGATACGCTGCGCTCCCTCCCCGCGATACGCTGCCCTCCCTCCCCGCGATCCGCTGCCCTCCCTCCCCGAGATCCGCTGCCCTCCCTCCCCGAGATCCGCTGCCCTCCCTCCCCGAGATCCGCTGCCGCTGTCCTCCTCTGCCCCCCCTCCTCGACTTACCGGAGCAGACTCCCGGGTGTCTTCAGGGCCGGCGAGGGACATCTACGCAATACGCGTATGCAACTTCCGGTACCGTTACCGGAAGTTGCATTTGCGTATTGCGTAAATGTCTCCCGCCGGCCCCGCAAGACACCCGGAAGTCTGCTCCGGTAAGTCGGGGGTGGGCAGAGGTAAAACGCTTAGATAACCTCCCGTGCCGGCACCCCCCCCCCGTGGGAAGTGCTGGCAGGGGAGGCTGTCTGAGCGTATCGGGGAGAAGGATGCAGGTCCCCTGCACCGCTGCGGGGGATCTGTATCTTAACCCCGCTGCCTGCCCGGCGCCCGGGACTGCATGTCCCGGGCGTCGGGCGCTAGACCCCGAATATAGGCCGCACCCCCACTTTAAAAACTTAAAGTGGGGGAAAAAAGTGCGGCCTATATTCGAGCCAATACGGTAACAGGAACAGGAAATAAAATAAATGCAGGATCTTAGTTTCCTTGATGTATCATATTATGTGAGGTTTAAAAAAAATATCTAAAAAAAAAATATAATAATAAAAAATATAAATAATAACAAAAATGATAGCAGTCATATGGATGTAGCACATGAATGCATGTTTTTTTGATTTATTGAGCACTTTACAGTATAACATGGGGAAGGTGCAATCAGTATATTTCAATTCTGTAAGGACCAACAATGGGTCAACGTCGGGCTCTGTTGAGCTCTTACTCAAGGCATCCAGGGACTTCACAACGGTAGGGTAAGGGGAACGTAGGGGTTTATTGAACAGAACAGAACGTCTATACATGTCACTCCAACATACTTTCTTCAGCATAGTCTGCACGATCCATCCCTTGTGATCTATGGATAAATCTATAATGGAAGGGTCTTCCATCACCTTTACCCACCATAACTTTTGTTATTGGTAAATCTATAATGCGCATTGATCTTTAGTCATTACTGTAACTTTAGCATCTACTTGTCCTTGCAAGCCCGTTTTATTTCATTGGGCTTTGGCCCATGCATGTTTTAGTAGTTTATACATGCTATAAGAAGGATGATTAAAAGCAGATTTATTGCTAGCTATGGAGAACCTCCAGTGATTATTCAGCAATGGAAGTAACAGTACAGATTAGTCATCACTAATAAGGTTGTACACAAATCAGTCCTGTAAAACGTTCAAATATTAACTAAATCTACTAGTTATGTAGCCTAAATAATGACATAGTTCTGGGCTCTGTATTATTTCATGCTTCTCTTATCCATTTCTCCTCTTCATTCTTGAATGCAAGCACCGGTTCCAATGAGGATACCAAGGATTGAAAGAACACCCCAGCCATCATTTAAAATATTTTACATTCCCGTCATTGTGTCAAACACATACTGTATTCTATGTGTCCGCTTCACGGCATGCAGACTTATGGTACGACATGACATAGAATAGTTCTAAATGCCATTCCAGTCTGATCTGTGCTCACAGGGGCCTTTTCTGTGTATTCGGAATGCTGCGAGTGAATTCCGTTTGGTGAAACCAACCCCTGGTATTAATTGCCTTCTTTATAAAGTGCTTTATGCGTTCCTAAGGGGCTATGGTCAGTAATGAGGATATCTATCCTGTTTGGGCATGTAGGGTCAATCCAATCTCATGATGTGCATCTCTATGAGGCTTGCCCAGGCACCCTATTAGAAGGAATACAGCAAACATTTTCTAGCAGGTTCCGTACAACTTTGCGTAATTTGTTGGTGCTTAATAAATAAAAGTTAATAATTGTTTGGATTTTCTGTGTGTATTTTGTATTTCTTTTGGTGTTTGTGTTACCATTAAATTGAAGAAACATTTTTTTAAATAAAAATATCACTTACTGCCCCGAAACGGATGTATAACCAGACTTCAAGCCACCTATAGTCATTTCGGTGTTCGCAGCAGTGAGATAACCCCGTTTTGTAGGCTTAGAGGAGTTTTAATGCTTTCAGAAGCAGACACAGGAGGGACCTTAGCGATTCTATCCGTTGCCTCCAGGCAGTTGTAGCGGTGAAACCGCAGACTGACATAGCATTCTCTTGTTATTTCACCAGTGACTCAGATATAACGTAATTTATCTTTCATTAAGCATCATATCGTAATGAGACTTTTATATTTACTGGTATTATTTGCCGGGTATTATTTTGTTATTAGATTATTATAAAAGCCTACGAAGCAGCGCATAAGTTACATTTCAGGCATAAATAGGATTTAAAGTTACATTAACTTGTTTATTTTTTGTATCGGATAATGGCCGAAAAGCCTATTTTGTTTTGTTTTAAATGGAATTATTTGCACTTAGTTTTGATATTTAGCCATGATGGGTCTGTGTGCCGTTTGGGGATGCTTTATGTTGATAGCTGATATGTTCGCTCTCTCGCATAAAGCATTGTATTGAGAACATTAATTTCGTGTTTACAAGTACACAAAGTCGAGGTCAAACAGCGTGTCTATTTTGGTATTCTAAACAGGGTAATTTGAGGATTGTGTCTCCTTTCACTTGTCCAATTATTACGGAACACTGACTGATATGTTATCCAGTAATGTGAAACAGATCACTTGCCTACAGTCTTTCTTCACGTACTGATGATATTGGCCTGATCCGGAATATGCATTAATGTAATGCATTTTGGAAGTGCTTTTAAATGATTAATAGTGCATATGTGCATATACATAATTACTTAAACATATTACCTGGCATAGAATAAACAATCCATTATCATATGTGAAAAGCATTAGCAGGAACCTTTTTCTTTACCTGGGAGATTAATTTACCCTTCCGAGTTCCAGATGGGTAAATAATATGAGCGGAACCTTACACAAAATCATTCTTCAGTTATTAACCAATCAAATGCCACCTTTGTATTTTTTATCTGTAGTTTATGTTTTTCGTGTAAAAGTTTGGAGGTATTTGGTTTCAAATGACTATTTGACCACTGAAAGCGAGTTCAATGATACATGAAGACCAAACCTACATACAGCGGATATAAAAAGTCTACACACCCCTGTCACATTAAAGGTGGAAAAAGTTCTGACATGATTTATCTTTGTCTCATTCTTTAACATCACAAGAACCTGGTATTTAACAGGGGTGTGTAGACTTTTTATATCCACTGTATGTAATTACCTTCACTTCTACCATCTTCCTTGGCCGTATGTCCTACTATAGCTGCTGAAAGGTTTAATAGACTTTAGCTAAATGGACAGGCCCGTTAGAAAAATGACAAGCCTGTTCCTATACTGAATAAAGGTTTCAGGAACATTACAGAACCAATATTTATTTTCTACAATCTATAGAACGTGGGTGTCATGATTTTAAGATTTAATTCATTACTCAGACTCTAGTCACTCTTACATGTATCTGGGGAGCATCGTTTGTGATTATGACCAAATATTATTGCAACATTTTGTATTATATAGGGTTTCATATACTGTATTTGTTCTACTGTACAGTTTTTGTTCTATATGTCAGTTGACCAATAAATAAAGTATGAGCAGATACCAAATTGAAGAGCCTTGGCTCTTAACACTCACATTTTTTGAAATTCTTAGACCCTGGTTCTTTAAGAATGCCACTACGGTACTTTTAAACCTTTTTTTTTTACCAACCCTGCATATTTTGTATATTAGGACTTTGACATGTTATTTTGATGTTTTTTATTAAAGCCTCTCTATTGCTTCTGTAACGTGTCTCCTGATGAAACATTATAATGTTTTCCAGTGTGCAGGGGAAGAAAACTGGGTAGACAATCGAACTATTTATGTTGGCCACAAAGAGCCTCCTGCTGGCACCGAAGCATACATTCCTCAGAGGTATCCAGATAACAGGATAGTCTCCTCAAAGGTAAGATTGTTTATTGTTCCTCAGCCAAATCAAACACATGGCCATCTGTCTGCAGTTTCCCGTAGCTACCAACATTCATCTGTAATGTTTGCTCTAACTATTGGGGCATCCCGCCTTCTTCTTATAACTACTACAACAAATTGGGCCTTTTATCATTTTATTTCTTCATAGTTTACAATAGTTTATGAGATTTTAATGCTTAGAGTATGTATTCTGTCCTGTTTTATAGATTAAATGTATGTTACATTTCCAATAAAGTTAAATAGGCTGTATGTATGTGTATACCACAGAGAAAGCCTCCGAGGCCTATTTTCAATGCATATCGGAGTCCATTTTGTACACACTCCAGTGCATTTCACAGTTTATGTTTAACAACTCCCTAGTTTTCATCTAATGAAAGGAGGGACAATCCATCAGTACACTTGTTGCACGTGCTGAATAGAACACATATACTATATATCTATAGGAGTGGCAGCAGCCAACTATGTGTATTCTATCTGAACGCAGATGTTTTGCCAGCATACATGTGATTGGTTGCTGCCGCTCCCACTTTTATGGCCCAGCATGTGCAAGAAGTGTACTGTACGTACTAATGCATGTCCTCCCAAGTCCCACATAGCGGTTCTGCTTTTGTGGGGATCATGGGCTGGTTGGGGAGCCATGCAGGCTTCCCTTGCAGTTCCAATGTGGCTATCTGTGTCTGAGTGCATTGAGGTTCTTCAGGTGTGGTGGTGGTTCTCTTCTTATAGCTAACCCCTCGAGGTGACAGTTCTTTGACGGAACAGCAGTAGTTTTGTATCTGAAATTGACTTTGTCTACAGTACATCCTCTAAATAATCAGAGCTCTGTAATTAGTGCAATCATTTATCAAAAGTAGATGTCCAGTCTTTTTTACTAATTGGATAACACGTTTTCATGTGTAGCGCTAATTAAAATCAGCCTAGCTCCATGCTGTGATGATTACAGCACTGTCATTAAGTACTGTAACCATGCATAGGTAATCTGAAAATCACCATGTTCTTGTTGTTGAATGCCAGGAGAAAATGTGTATTACATTAGTAATTAAGTTTGCTCTTTTTTTTTTTCTAAAGAATAATTTGTACAAAAATTAATTCAATGCTGGGAAGTTCAATCCAGAAACCTGTGTTTCCTATTATAATTATCAAGCAAAGACTGAGTGTCTGGTGTTCACAGTGAAGGTCTTTATTAGATAATAACTGGTCTGGCTTTAATAATCATTTTCTAACCCAGTCTAAGCTATTTGTCAGTAATGATCAGACAGATAAGTGTCCCTCTTTAGAAGGGATCGTCCATCTTTGGGACCCAAATCCCTTCTTGCTCCACTGATGTCCCTCTGTTCTGGGAGTCTGGAATATTTGCCGTGTATCACAGTGTTTAAGTCACCATAATGTGCATGGAAACAACAGAAAATGGGTTTATAGATTGAACAGCACATGTGATTTTGTCAACGTGTATGTAAAAACCTGTCCCCAGCCGTTTATACAATCCTCCCTAGTAAGCAATTTGAAAGAATTATCGGCTCCACTCAAGACTCCCACTCCCACAAAACACCAATCAGTGCTCTGGGGCATTGACACAAGCTCCCAGATCTATTCCGACAATACAAAAAAGGGTAAGCGTCACTCGGGTTTCGTAGAAAATACTACATGGATTCCATTGAAGTGAAATAAACCTCTTTATTTCATATCAAAAATTTTAAATGACAAGCTTAATGTGTTTTCATACACGGTGCTTAATCATTGGCTTGGAATCCTAGTAATTGCTTTAGGAAGTGTAGCTCTGCTCATTTGACTGCAAAACTTACATGTATAGGAATCCATATACCTATCTTATAGCTTAACCATAGCCATTTACATTTTAGCCACCTCTGGGCACATAGTCTGCTGGTGCCTTTACCCCACATGTTATAGAAAATTAACCAAGTAAAATGAAAGATATTACAGGTGGGCATTGGATGAAGGTGGGCTAAGCATCCACCAAGACAGACAGAATAGGACATATCTTTTGTTACCATCAGTTGCACCCCTAAAACGGAGGTAAAATAAAAAAACAATAAGGGGATCTGTATTTATCATTTTTAATATCTACATCATCACTTTCTTTTACTTTGGGAAAGCATTTTTTCCTTTGGGACAATTGCACCATAGTTCATTTTCTTAATGGTTTCTTATTGGTTTGCGTGTGACCTCATATACTTTCTATACCCAGTAAAAGTGACATTGCATAAAATAAAATAAAAAATGTATGCAAAGATAATCATTGATTTTATCTTTCAAATGAATATTGGGTGTACTCTTTGGCAGGCATGTTCCTTTACATGATTGGCCATGTCTCGCAATTGCATTTGCAAAATATGTATAATAACATAATGGTAATTTGGGTAACATACAGGAATTTTTCCCATATCGAAAGCAAAGCGTACATGTGTTCGTTTCTATATGCTTTTATTCTGATAGTATAAAAATGATATAAGAAAAAAAATGATATAGACAAAACCACAACAATTTGAATAAGCAGTAACAGAGGAAATATTTGTAAATAGAACTTATATGCTGTTTTGTCATATTTATTAAGGAGTCAAGAAATGGTTCATATGTTCTGTCAGTAACACATATTCAAAATAAAGGCCATGTCTTAAAAAAACATAAATATATTTGAAAATAAATTGTTTATTTGCAACTTATATAATTATTTACGTATTCTTTTTTTTTCACAGTACACTTTCTGGAACTTTGTTCCGAAGAACTTGTTTGAACAGTTCCGAAGAATAGCAAATTTTTATTTTCTCATAATTTTTCTTGTACAGGTATTTATCTATTTTTTTTTATTTGTAATCTATATTAAATACAAATGGATTTGGAGAAATAGAAAATTATTGTACTGAAGGTGTGTGAATATATATATATATATATATATATATATATATATATACCGTATTGGCTCGGATATAGGCCGCCCCCGTATATAGGCCGCACCCTAAAAGTTTGGTGCTTTTTTAAAGAAAAAGTTTTTTTTCTTTAAAAAAGCACCAAAAAAAACATGCTGCCACTCTGTTCTCCCTCCCCGAGATACGCTGCCGCTGTCCTCCCTCCCCGAGATACGCTGCCGCTGTCCTCCCTCCCCGCGATACGCTGCCGCTGTCCTCCCTCCCCGCGATACGCTGCCGCTGTCCTCCCTCCCCGCGATACGCTGCCGCTGTCCTCCCTCCCCGCGATACGCTGCCGCTGTCCTCCCTCCCCGCGATACGCTGCCGCTGTCCTCCCTCCCCGCGATACGCTGCCGCTGTCCTCCTCTGCCCCCCCTCCTCGACTTACCGGAGCAGACTCCCGGGTGTCTTGCGGGGCCGGCGAGGGACATCTACGCAATACGCGTATGCAACTTCCGGTACCGGTACCGGAAGTTGCATACGCGTATTGCGTAGATGTCTCCCGCCGGCCCCGCAAGACACCCGGGAGTCTGCTCCGGTAAGTCGGGGGTGGGCAGAGGTAAAACGCTTAGATAACCTCCCGTGCCGGCACCCCCCCCCGTGGGAAGTGCTGGCAGGGGAGGCTGTCTGAGCGTATCGGGGAGAAGGATGCAGGTCCCCTGCACCGCTGCGGGGGATCTGTATCTTAACCCCGCTGCCTGCCCGGCGCCCGGGACTGCATGTCCCGGGCGTCGGGCGCTAGACCCCGAATATAGGCCGCACCCCCACTTTAAAAACTTAAAGTGGGGGAAAAAAGTGCGGCCTATATTCGAGCCAATACGGTATATATGTATATGTGTATATAATATATACAATTAGTTTGAATTACCATTTCAAACCATATTTGGGGTATAGTAAATGAAAGTTGAATAAAATAGAAAAAAGTATGCAAAATTAATTGTTATATATGCCTTACTTGGGTGGGGTCTTTCCCCTTAAAAAAATGATTTCTCATTGGCCTTTTGCAAACATACATAACCCAGGCCAACAAAGCATTGGGATTCATCAGTTTTTGACTGGCTTTGAAATAAAACAAATTACCATCATTAGGAAAGAAACATATGGGGAAAAGTAGTTGCATCTGTTGCTTTCCAACAAAATCTCGGTAATTTTATATGAGCCTGAACAGAAGCCTCAGATTTCACCAGACTTATACATGATAAAACTAATATGTTATACATAATTGAACGAGATTTGTTTTCCAATGTATTATTTTCTGAGGGTTAGCGTGGATATTTATATGGGAAATCGAGCACGTCAACCACATTCAGTGCATCTAGGTGTTAATTAGGGTACCCAAGTTTTTCTGCTGTGGATTCTAGTCTATCACCAAGGATGATGTCCACAATCATTACTAGGCTGAGGTTATCGGGGTAGATATACTTGGTAGCTAGTTTTTACAACAGTTACGTGCATGACACATACTGTGCCTTTTGCCTCTTTGGAGTAACTCGAACATTGGAGTAACGAACACTTTGTGTCCCCATGTATAGAGTTTAACAATAAAAAATAGTTCAGGAGCAAATCTGACCTAAGCAACTTCATGTCCACAGCGAATACCCTTGGTGTTTTTGCTCAAGTAATTCATTATTGCCAAAGAAGTTTGTGGAAGCTTGATGGAAGGCTTCTTTTTTGTCTGCTAGATGCCTAATGAGAATATAATTGTGTTAGTTTGTTTTTTCTTAATTTCTCAACATAATATGCATGTTGACTTGTAGCATAATGTACCAGACATGCCCTAGAAGCATCATACTTAATGCTATTTTACTTGTCTACAGAATCCATTTCATCATTATTAGGTTCTAACCCTTTATATCACAGCATTAGAAAAACAAAATAAAATGTTTAATCTATGGTGTCCTGAAATGACACTGAGATTTCTGAGAACCTACTATTTTTAATTTGTGTTAATGTTTATTTTCTGGCTATAAATTATAGAATATGTAAATACTTCTGTATTTTGGAACCCAAATCACTCACAATTTTATATTAAATTGTGAAATTGAAGTGTGTTCTTCTTTTAACTGGCTTACACAATTCATAGATATCAATCTGTGGGTCACATACATTCAGAAAAGTCTTGCCCCCTACACACGTTTCTAACATCACCACCTTAAACAAAATTGACCATCTTTATCCATTTTAAACATTGGTATGTCTGCACCTTCAAGGTGGTCCTAACTGTTATATACTGAAAGCTGTTTAAGTAAAACTCTTTGTTGTTGACCATCACACAAGAGTTGAATTTAGCAATGTATTCAATGATTATCAACATAAGAGTCATCCTGTGACTAAGGTAGGCTTTTATAGACAGCTAAATAGACCCCTCATGGTTGTATGTTGATCTAATTGCAGATAATATGTACTTGGTCCATATGATCTTGCCATATTTATTTGACCATTGGTATTGTCTTATATTCAGAATAACCTGATGCCTATCCCTCACTATATTAAATTAATTATTAATATCTAATACTTCTTCTGGAAAGCTGTTCCACTTAGCTACCACCCTCTGAATTATCTCCAACAGGAACAAGAACTGCATTGATCATTCTATTTACCCTTCTGTTAATTATAATTAATACTGACCGAGGTATATTTTCATTTAAAGCTTATTATTGACACACCAACCAGTCCGATAACCAGTGGTCTTCCGCTGTTCTTTGTCATCACTGTGACAGCAATAAAACAGGTAACTATATCATTTTGTTCTTTTTTACATCCCATCCTAACTGTTTTAGATTAACAAATCTGCAGTAGCATGATGCCTGCCAACTCTAAATGCATTATTTATCGTCATTCTGTAGGGCTATGAAGACTGGCTCCGGCATAAAGCAGATAATGCTATGAACCAATACTCTGTCCATGTCATTCAGCATGGCAAACTGGTCCGGAAACAAAGCAAGAACCTCAGAGTGAGTTACATAATACAAAATACAAAAAAAGCAACAACACTGTACCCTTGGTTTTATTTTTAGCGTTTTTGGACAAACTCCCAGTCGTAACTACCGTATTTGCTCGATTATAAGACGACCCTGATTATAAGACGACCCCCCAAAATCTAAATATTAATTTAGGAAAAAAACAAAAAGCCTGAATATAAGACTGTAGGAGAAAAGTTTTACTAGTAAATATTAATTCATGTAAACAATTTTTTCATATTCAATAAAAGCTATGATTGAGAAAAATATATATTTATCAAACTCCTATCAAGCCAAGGCAGCCAGTACATGCTGGAACCTGGGGATGATAGGAGTTTGAGTACAGCCTCCCTATGCCATGCTACCACCCCCCCCTTACACATCCATGCTACCACACACACACTCATTCACAAACATTTAAATACTCATTCATTCCATTAATCACACATACACACACACGCTCAAACCCCCCACCCCCTTACCTGAACTGCAGATCTCCCACTCGCAGACTTCTGCAGGGGCCCGGCTGTGCGAGCAACTTCTCTGGCCCCGCCCCCAGAGGAAGGAGGGGGAGGCAGAATTATGTGACACTCTGCTAGCTTCCTGCTGCTAATAGAAGAGACGCTGCTCGGGACCAAAGCACCGGTAAGCAGCCTGGCCCCAGCAGGTGGTCTGAGGTCTAATTAGAAGACGACCTCGATTATAAGACGAGGGGTATTTTTCAGAGCATTTGCTCTGAAAAAAACCTCGTCTTATAATCGAGCAAATACGGTAGTTTAGTTTGATATCGGAGTCCTCTAGAGATCTGTATCAAAAAAATACTACTACACTTAAAGGCTCCTTGAACCGGTTCCTAACGGGTCCTAAGGCGTTTCTTGTCCCTAATCATATACACTGCTTTAGCTTTGATATCCAGTACATGCTACAATCGAGTCATGGTATCGCCATTCCATAATATGTTAACTTCTCCTGCAGGTTGGTGACATAGTAATGGTGAAAGAAGATGAGGCTTTTCCATGTGATATAATACTGTTATCGTCAAGCAGGGAGGATGGAACCTGTTTTGTAACGACGGCCAGTTTGGATGGAGAGTCGAGTCACAAAGTGAGAGAATATTTCTGCTCTTCTGTTTGTCATCTCTGGTTTTATCGGTGATAAGGAACGCTACCTAAAGGGTAGATTTAACATATTTTCAATGAGTACCGTGCACGGTTCTTTAATTGAAATTTGCAGTCGTAATAATTGGTTTGTGGTCTACTCAGAATGGACACTTGATTGTCTCCCAATCGCCAATAGCATACATTATTTTGTATGAGATAAGCATTAACTCACAATGTTTCTTGTGTGCCTTCAAGGTTGGAGTTTCCTCCAGGTTGGATCCAATCTATTTAATCAATATATTAAACAATAGGACATATGAAATGAATCTTAGCTTTTGTAACCGGGACTTTACAACATATAGATCAGCTTGTGAAATGTACTATATACTGTACAGGGAGAAGGCTACATTTGATAATGCTCAGTTTAGATTTTATTTACTTAACATGTAATCAGACAATTATGATTGTATCTTTTTGAAAGACTGAGGATGTGATTTGCCAGGCATAATCTTAAAGCATAAAGAACTGAGTGAGTGTCTGAGCAAACTCTTCAACCAACATTTTTGTGTGTTTTGTTACATTTAGAAGCCGGTCAATGTTACAGTAAAGGACCAGTAACATCTGTTTTGAGTAACTTATAGATCGATTCAAAATGAATAAAAATGTACTTTCTGTTCCCCAAATCAGACATATTTTGCTGTTCAAGATACGAAATCATTTCATCATGAGCAGGAGATGGATGCGTTGCATGCAACTATTGAGTGTGAGCAGCCACAACCAGATCTGTACAAGTAAGAAGGAGGTTTGACTACTCTTGATAGCGATCAATGCATTTTCCAAGAAAAAAAAATCCCACAGGATGTAGCTACGTGGTTAGCTTGGATAAAAAGACAGAAAATCCATCAGTTTCCACCTTTGCAATTACCATGGTTAATTGAACCAAGAACAAGAAATTGCAATACATGTATTTGTGTATAAAGGACCAGTCGTCTAAATCAGGGGTGTAATTTGGTCTAGGGCCCACCCCGTGTGGGTTCATATCTCTCATCATGTGGCCCAAACCTGTGATTTGTTCGATCCTGTCATAACATCTTCAAGACACCCGTATATTATAACACTAATCACGCTTCAGAATTATAGATCTGTTTATCTGTGTATCACTAAACTACAGATAAAGTTTAAATTGCCACATTATTTCAAATGATGTTACTTTTTAAATCAATTGAATTGATTAATAAATTGATCAATTTATCACAATTTAAATGTAAAATTATACTTTTATAGGTTTGTTGGTCGGATAAATATTTATCGTGGAGGAGATGACACAGTTGCCAGGTTAGTATAGTGGATCTAATTTAAATTATATTCTCTTAGATGGTTTATAATTTATCAAATACTGCCAAGGACCATAATTTTTTGATTGTAGTTTCATTGGTACACAATTCAAGATTTTTGCCTTGAAATATGCAGTTATATGTGAATTATTATTATTTATAGATATAGAATATAGCGTCATCAGATTCTGCAGCGCTGTACAAAGTAGTACTAAGCTTTCAGGCTACCACCAACCAAAAAAGAACACCGTTCTCTGTATACATCAAAGTACGTGTACAGCTTTTCCAGATCACTTCCGGTAGCAAATTTTTACTAGCATGCTACTGACAAATGACAAGGAAAATAAATTCTCAAATAAGAATTCACTCTTTCTAAAAGAGGAATTAACTTGATGACACATATACTTATTACATTTATTGTTGTTCCTTTTTTTATTTTATTTTTTTAACCTTTTTCCGATCAGGCCTCTTGGGTCAGAGAATCTTCTCCTTCGAGGTGCCACCCTGAAGAACACTGAGAAGATATTTGGTAACCCAAATAGAGCAATACTAATGCAAAGTGATAATTGTGAAATAACCAGGAATATTCCTATGGTTTCCATGGTGACCCCATGGTGATCATTTTAAATATGATCCCCTGGGTGTTATGCATAAAGAATAACTCCAGTGTAAAGTAGAAAAAATAGTTTGGTCTGCATAGAAACACAAGCAATTAGCCTAGGATATTAATGCTAGAATTTTGGGTTTTAAAGGGTCATCTTATTCTTATATTGGCGACTGTCCTCTATATCTTCTGTCTCCTTTTGTCTCCAAGATGCTCGGGATGCACTTAGCACAACATAAATAAAATAATAACCATATTGTCTTGGGTGGACTACTGCCCAACTTAATTTGTTCCTCCCTCAGTTGCAATTATATGCTTTGTACACATTGACAGTGTTCATTTTAACTCTATAAATGCTTTCAGTGGGAATTCATGTACCATGCTAGATGTTAAGATCTCATTGTAATCTCTTGGGGTCACAATGATCAAGCCAACCCAACCTGCACTCCACACCAAACGATTGGAGGATGAAAGTTAATAATCATGGATTCTTATGGCTTTGTTGTATTGAGATGTATTGCTGTTCACCTGTTCAATCTCCCGTAAAATGTTTCTTCCAATTGTAGGCGTTGCGATATACACCGGCATGGAAACCAAGATGGCGTTAAATTACCAATCAAAATCCCAGAAACGATCTGCTGTTGAAAAGTAAAGTCTGTTTTTTTTGCATCATTTAGGAGTGTCAGTCATTTAGTATTACTGTTTTTTGGACTCATTCAGTGCTTTTTACTTATTGCAAAAAGAAATGTCTGTAAATCTGGACAGCACTTCAAAAATGTGTGAATTAAAACATTTTATCTCTCTGAATTCACTATCCGCTATTAAATGCCAATCATATTAAGTTTACCTTGCCTGAAGGCCCTGAATAATGCATAGTTACATTTGTGAGTTTTTGTGGTTCAACAGATATTATGGAACTTACAATATGTATAGATTCCATACGTTTTGCATAAATATACAGCTCAAAAGTTTGCATACCCTCGGAATTGGTAATATATACCATTTTTACATGAATGAGCAGGCAAAACACATTTCTTTTATTTCTTATGGGATTCACATTTAGCTGTAGGTTATAACATAACGGCACATCCATAAAACAAAATAAAGCACCAAAGAAACATGTGAAATGACCCCTGTTCAAAAGTCTGCATAGCCTTAGTTCTTAATACTGTGTATTGCCTCCTTTAGCATCAATGACAGCGTGCAGTCTTTTGTAATAATTGTCTGAGTTCGCAAATTATTGCAGGTGGTACAGCTGCCCATTCTTCATGGCAAAATGCCTCCAGGTCATGCAAAGTATTTGGTTGTCATGCACTCCAAATTACAATGTGCCAGAAGCTGTGAGGCGTGTCAAGGTGTTGTCTGGGATATTGTAACCAGGCTTTTTTTGTGGCGTTTTGGCGTAGTAAAGGCTTCTTTCTGGCAACTTGACCATGCACCTCATTTTTGTCAAGTATCATCGTATTGTCAAGTATCACTGTCTTTTTCCAGAGCAGCCTGTATTTCTCCTTTTTTGTATCCCAAACTATTCTTCTGGCAGTTGTGGCTGAAATCTTTCTTGGTCTGCCTGACCTTGATTGGTATCAAGAGATCCCTGAATTTTCCACTTTTTAAGTAATTGGAAAGTACTGACTGACATTTTCAAGGCTCTGGATATCTTTTTATCTCCTTTTCCATCTTTATAAAGTTCCATTACCTTGTTACGCAGGTCTTTTGTCTCAGTATCTCGCCTGCTCATTGACTATTTGCACACAGACACTAATTGCAATTTTAAAAAAAGCCACAGGTGTGGGAAATTAACATTTAATAGCCATTTTAACCTGTGTGTGTCACCTTGTGTGTCCGTAACAAGGTCAAACATTCAAGGGTATGTAAACTTTTGATCAGGGCCATTTGGGTGATATCTGTTATCATTATGATTTAAAAAGGAGCCAAACAACTATGTGATAATAAATGGCTTCATATGATCACAAGCCTTAATTTGCATTATCGGTCATATTTTCAAAATGATTGCCAACATTTCACAATTTTTGCCAGGGTAATACAGACTTTTGAGCCCAACTGTATGTTTAGAATAGTGCCCCTATAACTATTCTCGCTTATGGCGATCTATATTTCTCCAGTTAACATAACATTATTATATGTTTGACAAACATGCTGCTTGACTAATTCACATTCGTTCTGAAAATTCCTATATTTGTCTTTGTAACTTGATGACAACTACTTTGTTTCCCCCTTCTAGATCAATGAATGCATTCCTTATTGTGTACCTCTGCATTCTGATCAGCAAGGCCTTAATAAACACTGTGTTGAAGTATGTGTGGCAGAGTGAATCTTCTCGAGATGAGCCCTGGTATAACCAAAAAACGGACTCCGAAAGACAAAGGAACCTGGTAGGAATCACATATACTAAGAGTTGCTGCCGGTGGTATTAGTCTTTATAAAATACACAATCTAATTTTTGTGGTGCTTTGTGTTATTCTTACTATATTTTGTAGATTAGGAGTAATGTGGTTGCTGTATTCCGCTAATATGTATATTTATATTCAGAGCAATAACATTAATAGAATAGAATGGGTAATGTAATTGCACCAAAAGCAACATATTAAGTGAGTAATGTATTTTTTGTTTCAAATGTATTATATTAATGTAAACTGTGTTTTTTTTGTTTTTTCATTCTGGCTAAATAATGTTCTCGTTTTCTACATTTCCAGTTTCTCAGGGCATTTACAGACTTTCTAGCTTTCATGGTCCTTTTCAATTACATTATCCCTGTGTCTATGTATGTAACTGTGGAAATGCAGAAATTCCTGGGTTCCTATTTCATCACTTGGGATGAGGAAATGTTTGACGAAACTACAGGAGAAGGTCCACTGGTGAACACGTCAGACTTGAATGAAGAGCTTGGACAGGTAAACCCTGCTTCACAAAGCACACGGAGATATGACCCTTTCGCATGTTTATGATGAATTTTTCATATGCGGACTAATGACTCCGCTGAAGTGGTTGTGTTCATGGAATGCTTTCACTGTATCTGAAGTTGAGACTCTATAGTTACTCCTGGGCGTAAATGAAGCTTATACCCTTCTGCCCTTTAACTGGTCCACTGTGTGTGTAGGTGCTATGTGTTAAAAGGCTGGGGTGGCAACTCTGTAAGATTCCGTTGTATAAAACAAGCATGTTTCAGGAGCTGTAATAAGGCTTTCAGCAGCTGGTATTTATATGTGCTGGAATATACACTGCTAGTAAATACGCAGGAACATTGTTGACAAGAAGGAATGGAGTGTGTATGTGTATAATTAGCACCTTCTGTTTGGAATCTTTCTAATGAAGACACTATTGCTAATTACTTAATAGCAGCTTTTCTAATGCTTAAACAATAGGGGCTACGGCATGGCAATTGAACACGTGTTTAAAAGAAGAGCTTTGCAGCTCACCATGTAATTGAGACTCTCCTGGATAGGAAAAATCCTTCTGTGCATAGAGCAAAAAGTCTTGCTGTGTCATGTTATAACTTTGATTAGCTCACTTTCGCATCTATGCAATATCCTTATACCTGAGTTAGGCTACCTATAGCTGCCTCTAGTTGTCTGAGGGGTGATAAAAGTTAAATTTAAGTGCTAACGTCTGCCTTAATTAAGCATGCCTAGCAAAACCTGAATGGAAAGTATTGGGCTTAGTGTAATGGGAGTTGTATAACAGCATTTATATAGTCAGTGCTTTTTGCTAGACCTTAACATCTGATGAAATAAATCACATTGAACTGTGTTTTGTATGTCAATCTTTTTTTTATACATCTGTTTCTTTTTCAGGTGGAATATATATTCACAGATAAAACAGGGACTCTGACTGAGAATAACATGGAGTTTATTGAGTGTTGCATTGAAGGTCACGTGTATGTTCCACATGTCATCTGCAATGGGCAAATCCTTCATGACTGCATGGGAATTGACATGATTGATTCTTCCCCTGGACCTGGCGGAAAAGTATGATCATTTTGAAGAGTAGTTCGATCCTTCTGGACAAGCGGGATCACGTTTGCTTTGTGTAGCTGTTTCCAGTGAACTAAACAGTCACATGTGCTAGGAAAACATAGTATGATGGTAAAGAAGAACCAAATAGTCTACCATTTCTCCTATAGGCTTGACAAAGCATGCCTACGATTTAGTCTGCCTGTCCTGTGTACAAAGTTAGTTGAGAGCCACGTAAAAAATAGCACAGGGATGGGCAAAGAAAAGGACGCTGCTACAAAGGCCACATCAATCAGATGTCAAGCCCAGAGTCAGAGAGTCAAAAACAATTGTGCCCAAACCATTGCCACAGGACTGCAATGCCAGTGCTCGATCACTACTTATGTAAAAACAAAAACCTTTCTCGTTAGACCTAAGTTTTGTGTCATTAGTTAAAAGCCTCTTGATTAGATTTAGCCAAAGCAGAGAATCAAATCCGGGCTTTTGATGGAGTTTGTTTGCAAACATGACTAACAATCTTCTACATGATGCAGGACCCACTTAGCCTATCTTGCTTTAAAAATATTCCAAGGTTGGCCCTACATAATATATACTATAATTCGTGAGATATGGTTGGCTGTCCATGTGAAAGAGTGCCATCACACCAAGCCTGGAGGTTGGACAAGGTAAACGTAGGTGGCGCAGTACCAATGTGTGATGTTACACATGTACTCTGGGGAAATGGATAGGTGACCTTAAAACATGGGAATGGAATCTCATGGCCAATGTGTGTACCCTGTCCAGCCTTGCCACCAGGTCCAAGAATAATGAGAGCTTTTTTTTTAATGTCCATGGAACACCATTTGTCTTTCCCTGTATAAATTAGTGGCACGCCAGAGTGCTTCAGAATTAGATAAGTGTCTGGCTTCAAGTCTGATAATCTGTCAGTGCTTTTTGTTCTTCTTGCGTTAAAAACATTATATTTACTTGTGTTCACTGCTTCCATTGAGGGAAGGTTTAAGCTATAATCCCTATTGTTTTCTAGGAGAGGGAAGAACTGTTCTTCCGTGCGCTTTGCCTGTGTCACACTGTGCAGGTAAAAGAGGAAGATCATATAGACGGAGAAAAAAAATCCAGCCAGTCTGGAAAATCCAGTGTCTACATTTCCTCCTCACCTGATGAAGTTGCTCTTGTTGAAGGTATACAAAGGTAAGTGTTCAATAACGTTAGCTGCAAAGTTTGCATGCTTTATATAGGGATTATTTTAATAACATCAAATAACACAAATATTACTTTTTATTGTATGGCCTTTAAATGATTTGGCACAAAAGAAGTCACACCAGGGATCAGTCCTGACCCCAGCTGCTATTAGTATGTGGTGCCTTTGTTTTCCAACAGTGTTTGTGCACTTTGTAAACTTTTTCTCTTTCTATTTCCAGACTTGGGTATACATTTTTAAAGCTGAAAGATAACTATATGGAAATTTGTAACAGAGACAATGATATTGAAAAGTAAGTGACATTATACTGTATTATCATAATCAAATATATAAAATATGAAGAGTCCCTGGGGTTTGTTTACTCATGGGAGATATGTCAGGAGTGCTTGCAATGGTTAATTGTTTGCAGGATAAAAATTATCAGGAAAGGGAAAGCAATATGTATAGCATGGAGGAAAGAAGAAATGGAATAGAAACCTTTAGATACTTAAAATAATTTAACAAATGACAGGAGGGACGTTTATTCCACAGGAGCAGAAATCTTTGAACAAGAGTTCATAATCTAAAGCTAGAGGGTCAGAAGTTTTAGATGTACTAAACAGAAGTTTTCCTTTACTGAGAGGGAGGTAGATGGGTGAAACAGTGTACCATTGAAAGTGGTAGAGACCATTTACAGGGAATTTAAACATGCATGGGATAGATATACAGCTTTCCTGAATCTAAGACAGGTATCTACATCAGGAATAATGAGCGGACTAGATACGCCGAATGTTTATCTGCCGTCATATTCTATGTTTATATGCAAGAGAGCTTCTTTAATGAGAAGGGCTGTGCTGGCCCTATATAATGTGTAATTCAATGTGTAAGGAGACTTTGAAGAAATCAGCCATTATCAGCCATTAATTAATTGATAATATATTAATTTACCAGTGAATACAAATATAATCTTATGGATTTTTGTTTGGTCCTCAGATTTGAATTACTGCAAGTCCTGACTTTTGATTCTGTCAGGAGGCGGATGAGCGTTATAGTGAAATCAACCACAGGTACAAAGAGCTTGTTTCTGGTCCATGTGTTTTTTTTGGAAATTATAAGTAGTGGTCAGTGTTTTTTCTCAGCTGTCACATTGCCTGCACTAGTATTGTAAGGGTACATAAATCTTAATCAAACTATATCAATATCATTGCTGGGGTTCATTCATAAATCAGCAGGTTGAATGTAAGTGTCCATTATTTGATGTATTAATTCACATTATATTAAATCTGCATTATGAAGGGCCAACCTTAGCAAGTGAATTCTACAGAGTTGACCCTGCTTAATGCATAGTTAATGTAATGTTCCATCTTCCTGCAATACAAGTTAGTGAGACCAATGGGAAAAAAATCTTTTTCTCCTTGAACATACAAAAACATTGCTGTATAAAGTAGGTCAACATTGACGTCAATCAAGTTTTTATCTCATTTTGCTCCTAACTTCCTTTATCCAATTCATATTGTATAAATATATCAATAAATAGCTTTATGGCAAAGCTAATAAGTACATTCCACCACAGACTTTCATTAGCCAGAGAGTGGTTGCTTGAGTCATTCTTTTTGTTTCCCACAGAGAGTATGATATGGAGCCAGGGTGTTTGGTAAATTGGGCTATATGTTCTAGCTCTGTTAACATGCAGCTGCCTGAAAACATTATATTATGCAAAAACTAGAATGGGTTAAAAAAAGAAATACTAATTTAATAAAATGCTAGTAATGTCAAATTCATTAAAGTATTTTAAAGTATTACATATTGTTCTTGTCTATGATTGAGCTATCCTTTTATCTTTCTCTGTCTGCAGGGGAAATATTTTTGTTTTGTAAAGGAGCAGACTCATCCATATTCCCCAGGGTCAGGGAAGGAAAAGTGGACCAAATTCGAGCCAGAGTTGAACGCAATGCTGTGGTAATGTTACAGACTGCCTTTTATTGAATATGTTAAGAAGAATCAATGTGCACAACACAAACACTGAGCTATTTGATAGATGTCCCAAACTAAGCAGACAATGCGTGTGAAAAAAATGCTCCTTTGTGTAGTCACAACTATGTATCTATATATTCTTGATAAATAACTTTCTTCTCCCCAATCACATCATGACCAGGTGGCCCTAGGATGTGTTGTGCTGCTATTATGTCAGATAACTAAATATTACACTCAAGGATCCAATGGATGACCAGCCATTGATACAATTCTCATATTGTCTATCATGTTATATGTTCAACTTATTTTATAACACTAATAGCCTAACTTATAATATTATTTCAAGAATTATTTCTAGTAATTCTTAGACAAACACTCCACAGCTCATAGGAAGGCTGGGGGAATAGTAAGGTTCCGATAAAGAAACAGACTTCATAAAATCAACCAAAGATTTTTTTAGAGAATAAGAGGAATTGGTGATGTGGTCTTTAGTGGGTAGCCAGGTTTCCTTTTACCTACAGCTTAGTCTGCCATCACAGTATAGTGTCTGCCAGGTTTTAATGTCCACCAACCAATATCTCTCCCTGGATTCCAGGAAGGGCTGAGAACGTTATGTGTTGCTTATAAAAAGTTTACACAAGAGGAATTTGAAGCTGTCAACCAACTGCTCCGGAATGCCCAGCTGGCCCTCCAAGACAGAGAGAAGAAGCTGGCAGAAGCATACGAACAGATAGAGCAGGATCTCATCTTACTGGGGGCTACGGCGGTGGAAGACAGGTGCATTATCCACTAACATTATCCTTCACCAATATAATTATTTACTTTATATTTTCAACTTTAGTTTTAATGACTTGTTGCAAAAAGGTGGATCTAAAGCAAGCCTGATAATTTCTAGAATTCCATCCTAGGTCTAAATATTTATTCTTATAGTAGTTTGGAGTTATTGGTGATCATTCCTGTAAAATCCTATGCTATGACTGCTGTAGTCCTGAATTAGCCTTCTGTTGTACAGCATAAATCACCATTTTCATCTTGGCAATGCTACCAAATCATGACACCCTAATAAACTGATAGTGTTCAAACTATTTCCTCTATGGGTCTCTACAGTGTGGAATATATTCCAAAAAGCAATATATATATATATAAGCAATTTTGAACTGGAAAATTTCACACTTGTGGGTTAACGTGGACTTATGGATCATTATTTTAAAAATGCAGTGTATTAGTAGAAAATACTTTGTGTCATGGCATTTTGCTTAAATTTAGTATTTTTATGGTTAAACGTGGTTAAATGGTTAAGTCTGTTAAACGTTTTGCTTGTGTGGGCTAAGCTTAGCTCCGTGTAATATCATTATGAAATGTTGGGTTATAGCTTACCAGAAATATAGTAGTCTCATAGGAAACAGTAAGCGTCCTTTAAATGTCGACGGGGTGCTTTATGTTGTCCCCCGTCGGCCACTGATTATTTTGTTAACCTGAATGTATGTTTATCATTAACCCGTACGCAGGCTCCAGGAAAAAGCAGCAGATACAATTGAAGCTCTGCAGAAGGCAGGCATTAAAATCTGGGTGCTCACCGGAGACAAAATGGAGACCGCTTCTGCCACCTGTTATGCCTGTAAACTGTTCAGGAGGAACACGCAGCTGCTGGAGCTCACAACAAAGAAAATCGAGGAACAGAGTTTACACGATGTGCTCTTTGAGCTAAGTAAAACAGTCCTGAGGCACAGAGACAGCTTAACGAGGGACAATTGTTCCGGGTATGATGCTATCAGTGAGAAATGTTCTATTACAAAATGCCTTTTGTTTTAAAAGTATTACAATGTGTACTCTTGGCATAATTCAGCGTTATGACAGCCAGCCTGGGGTCCAATGCATAACAGCACATTGTGGGCTTTCTTTGACTTATATGTTTACTAGGATAACTAAGGCTTTTCAAATGACTAGGCCCAAAGTCTGTTTTCTTTTGAATTTAGTTCTCATGCTACTATGAGAAAAGGAATTTATTCTATGTTTTTGCACTTCCTCTGTATAGTTATACACAAAGCTATTTCTTTTTTGGTTACTTATGAAGAACCATAACTGCCTTTAAAATATAATTGCCCAATAAAGCCAATATTTGTACCAATATTGCCAGTTGTATCGCAACACACATTTTAAACCCTGGCGTTCCGCGGTCACAAATACTAGAAGGGATAATCAATTCTACAGCTTGGTATTATAAGAGGAGAATTCTGGAAGGGATCTGCAGAAGAATAACATCTGGCTATAGCCCTTCACAGCTCCTCTAAAACATGGTGCCGTAGCTGAGTATCTTGTGTACGCTGTGGAAAATCCAATATGTATATCAGAGCCAAACCGAGTGGCCACCCTGGCCATAGACAGATTACCAAGTTAGGATCCATATTCTTTTAGAATTTATTAATAAGCGTACACAACCTGGTAATGCCTGATATGACTTCTTTTATTACACCCTACTTTTACTGGGGCCACAAGCATAAACTTAGGTCACCTTACAATTTGTTTGCTAAAGATTTAATTCAATAAAAATGATGAATACCCTCGGGTTTGTGCATGCCCTTTCTAAAATTCTAAGAATATGTTTTATGAGATTTCCGATTGACTTTTTACTGTCCCTTCAGTACTTGCACTTACCACTCCTGCTTAAAGGTAATTTCATGTGTATAATGCCATTTCTAAGAAAAAATATATAAGGTAAGTTTTCTGCACATTGTGCAGATAAATTAGTTGTTTTGAAGGAAGAGCAGATCTGCAAGTATATTAATTTTACTTATACATTTTAAAACCTATTCAGTAGTTCCAATGCCAATATCAAGTGACGGCTTTACTGTTTACGTTTACCAAATCCTTTGTAGTGTTTCGATGAAACATCCAATTAAGTCAATTGAATTTGCTGTCTTTTACCTGGTGTAGGTTTTCAACAGATTTCCAGGATTACGGTTTAATTATTGATGGAGCCGCACTGTCATTAATAATGAAACCTAGGGAAGACGGACGGTCTACTAACTACAGAGAAGTCTTCCTGGAGATCTGCAGAAACTGCAGTGCTGTCCTGTGCTGCCGGATGGCCCCTTTGCAAAAGGCACAGGTATTATCAACGAGATGCGAGCAAGAAGACAGCTTTTTCTGTCCCCAGAATAGCATACACGTTATTGGACATCCATTCAAGGCGCACTGGTGCCACAATTATTTATAAAAGAGCTATTATCGCCCACTGGGGCTCTGATACAGGTGGTAGCTATGATTTTCTGGCGTTCTGTGTAATTTTTGGTTTTCTTGGATTTACATTCTCACACTGGACCAGCTGCACCCAAGGGAGCAGTTGTGGTTCATCTAACATTTTAGCATTTACGCACCGTGACAATTATGAAATTTAAACCTGCTCCACTGGACACTAATTTAATCACATTAAACCAAGTTTAAGCATCTGTCTAAGAAGTTAGGTTTAAAATATTTTTTGAGTGTGCAGTTGTACATTCATTGTATGTAAAAGAGGTATAAATTATTAAATTGTCTGTACATAGAATAGAGATTTCTATTTAACATATAATTTTATACATCAACACCTTATCACATATGTTTATTAAGTATAGTGAACTTTGGAAAAGTAACGGGTCCAGTTTAACATTGCTAAGTAACATTGCAATCAAGAGAAATGTATATGGACCTGTTTATTATTATTTGAGATTTTTGGGTTTTTGGTTAGTATTTACACCTCTTGTCTATACAATCATGTAACAACAATAACAAACTATAATATATATGGAATATCGGACAAAGGCTAGGTGCCATGGCCAGCGGCCCACCGGTTTGTCTGAGTTCATCAGAGGAACCTGAAGAATGTTCTGTCTCTTGGGTGAAATGTAGGAATATAAGCATTATTCTTTTAATCTGTCTTCCAACTGTTATCAGTGTTTTTTTTGTTCCGCTGCTGATCGGCACTGAATATGTGTAAACTATTTCCTTAGATTGTAAAGTTAATTAAAACATCACGAGAGCATCCAATTACACTGGCTGTTGGAGATGGCGCCAACGATGTCAGCATGATTCTTGAAGCACATGTTGGCATAGGTAGGTTTCGTGATATTGCTGGGTATTCTTCTCTTCTGGAGACTCAGTGGTCTATGAGCTTGGGTGTGTATGGTTAGAATCGGTGCTGTAATCTGTTCCGTATTATATCAAGTAAGTTTACAGGCATATCCAGTGCTAGATTTTTACCACACTGCTGAAACTAAGTGCTAACTTTATCTTGGTGAATTCTCACCTAATTAATCTCCCACGCTACGTGAAAAGTCTTAGTTAATGAGGACTGTTGAAACTGTGAGCTGCCTTGTAATTAGTAGATTTCTCGCTTTCTCAAACCTTTTAACGTTCTCAATGCGGAGTTTATCTTGTGTGTGGACCACTTGTACTTGAACTCAGCCAGCTTTAGCCACTGAGTTTGGCACTCTTTGGAAATTATATATGGTCGCATCTCTGTATTCACCTTATTTTAAATGTTGTTCTTTGTGTTTTTTTGTTGCTTTCAGGAATCGTTGGAAAAGAAGGAAGACAAGCTGCCAGGAACAGTGACTATGCAATCCCCAAATTTAAACATTTAAAGAAGTTGCTACTTGTTCATGGGCATTTGTATTATATTAGGATAGCAGAGCTTGTTCAATACTTCTTTTATAAGGTAAGGGCAACACTAGTCAAACAAACGTATGTTAAATTTGTCCAAACTATTATTTATTGTTAAATGTATTAATTTTTTATTTGTTTTTCAGAATGTTTGCTTCATTTTTCCTCAGTTTTTATATCAATTTTTCTGTGGATTTTCACAGCAGGTAAGTACTTTTTTTATGTATGTATGTGTGTGTGTGTATATATATATATATATATATATATATATATATATATATATCAGGTGTTAATAAGTTTTGTTATAGGTATTGACATTATCTAAAGATTCATGACCTGTCCTAGCATGTGAGCAGTATTTTGAAATTGAACTTTCTTTCTGAGCGGCACTGAAAAGGGATTCACAAATCACAACCATCTTATTTACATTGCAGGTGCTATCATCAGGAGCTCAGCCAATTTAAAGAATAACCGAATACGTGCTTGAGACCAGCACAACTGGAGATTATAACATGGTGCTGCTTTACTTTATTTAAACAACAGGGTGCCTGTTATAGCAGTGGTAGCATAAAGCAGCGCCGTGTTATGATCTCCACTTGTGCTGGTCTCAAGCATGTACTTGTGCTTGCTTTCTTTGATTTGGAAGCCAAACTAGTTTGTTGTACACCTCTCAAGCACATCAAAAGGCAATGTTACTTGCTCTTTGATATATTTATATGAGCACAAAAGTCTTTTATATGTAACAAGGTCCTGACTTTTTTTATTTAACTATTTTGTATATGTAGCCTTACTATGTTGCCTTTTGTTTTGTTACAGCCTTTGTATGACACTGCATATCTTACACTGTACAATATCAGCTTTACCTCCCTCCCTATCCTATTGTACAGTCTAATTGAGCAACATGTCAGTATGGATGTGCTCAAGAGAGATCCTTCTTTGTACAGGTATAGTATTTTAGACTGATGGCTCCCCCACTCCGCTTGAGGTTGGGTGGAACGGCTTCTTTATTACCTGCAACAAAAAGTTACTCAATCGTTTCAGAGAAAAATAGTCATCATTACTGACAGGCCTCAGCTCATAAGAATATAAGTTGATGGTGTGAGATTTTTCTGACACACTGATCGAAATAGAGAAAATGTTCAGTTGACCTTGGACAGCCTTTGCTCATATACCCTGGGTTTGCCCTTTATGTCAAATTCATGTTGGCTAAAGACTTGTGTAAGCATGATTCACGTCTACCAGAATGCACACCGTAAGAAGGGAAGCGAGAAGGGTGGGCTTATATATCAGTCCTACAGCAAATATGCTTTTGTATTAGCCAGTCATTCGGTGAAGGGGCTACACAGAATAACAGACCTGCACAGAACATCACCTGATTGTAGTTGTCATCTGGGGCTCTTAGACAAGACATTGAGGAACCCCCAGTAATATCTTTCAATCCTGTCTGTAAAAAACCCTCGTGATCTGTTGCACTAAATAGTTATTATTAAGGTTTTCAGCCCCAACCATTGCTTCTTCAAAGTATGTTGAAAAATCCTGGTTTATATGACAGAGACAAAAGGGAATCAGTATAATGCTTCTACTTTGCTCTTCTGTGTACTCACACTTGTCTGGTTCGATTTTTTTTTAAAAAAATTGGCAAAAAAAAATAGTTGATTTTTCTTTTCCTCTATTTTCCTGTGCAGGGATATTGGCAAGAACGCATTACTGCGCTGGCGTCTGTTCATATATTGGACCTTCCTGGGGCTGTTTGATGCGGTGGTGTTTTTCTTTGGGGCATACTTTTTATTTGACAATGCCACCGTGAATAGCAATGGGCAGGTGAGTCCAAATAAGACCGTACTTTAAATAAAAATGAAGGATCATGTTAGTAATATACACATTAATCACATGTAACACCATGTAAACCCAGAAAGCCACCACCATGTATAAAGACAAGGACCTTCTCTTGCTTTTGGGCATCTTTCTTTTTTTTATTCTGCTTCATCGCATGGCTAATTTAATTGTTTTCTTCATATCTTAATAATCAGTTCGCATTTGTTTTTTCTGATCTCAAACATTCATATTCGAAACATACTTTGAAATAGATGGAGTATTTACTAAGAAGTCGTTTTACTTTGGGGCAAATCTGTAAAACCAAATATTCTGCTTTTCATTCAAAATGAGGCTTTGTTTTATATAGATTTGCTTAGTCAATTCCCTTCCATTCTTTTTGGTTTCTTTGTTTTAGGACATAGTGTATTGTCATTGTTTTCTTTTTGTGTGTTCAGCTTCATTTTTATGTTTTGTGCTGTGTATTTTTATTTTCTGCTTCTGCAACTATACATCAGATATTGACAACCAACACGTATATGGTAAGAACACCACTGCTCTGTTATGCTGTGTATTTCTCGTCTCATTCGCAATGGGTGTTTTTTCTGTTTCTGACTGGCAGGCCAGATGGATGTTTAGATAGCTCTTCTCTATTTAGTGCAGAGAACACACTTAATTCTTTTGGTTACGTTTTATTTTGTGATTTATCCTTATAAAGTCAGTATATAAGAGAATAACATGAAAATCATGTGCCTTTTATATATATATATTACCGTGTGAATGTCCATTAAAAAAGGTTTCAACATGTTTAATCTTCTATCTGCTTCTTTATGCTCCCCAAACTTCAAAACCATTTTTGTGGGTGGAAAGTCTGAACTATTGAGCCAATGAAGATATTTAAAGATGGGTGCTTAATAAAGATATATTTTTTCTAGGTTAGAATGCAGCTGTTTTTTAGCAGGTCTTCAAGGCCAACATTTTTGGTAAACTTCACAGTGTCCAAATGTTTTCTCAACAGTGTTGAGAATGGACCTAGACACTGGTTATTTGGGCCACTTTTCCCAAATGGTTTTAACATTCTGAGAGATTTAATGTCTCTATACATCTGCAAAGCTATTTACATTCTTGGTTCTAATCTTCAATGAATCACGCAATAAGAAAAAGCCCTCAGTATCATTTTGGTAAATCCTCTCTATCTTGGTTGTTATGCTCCTCGCAGTTCATGTTTTTTTGCTTTTGATACTGTATTTTATTTTGTCTATGACTTACTTAGCACAGCGCATTAGTGATCATAATCAGAGCTGGACAAATCCATTGAATATAGTAGTCATTGCTTTGAAAGCTTTACTGCTGGCAGCCATTGTGCATTAATCTGTAATGATACATCTGATTTTGGATGCCAAGAAAAAATCAAGTTCATATTTGGCTCCTAAATTGACATATAGTTGTCCAGCTTTGATTGTTATAATGCTTTGTTTTAGAGGCAGCAGATAGTAAAATGTAGTCTTCTAGTCCCTTCTTGACTGTACATACGAACGTGCTAATCACTGTTGAAATGTCAATCAGTTTAGGGGAGTGTGTCTTCCAGTTCTGTGTCCACATCATTTTCTTATATATGGAACTTTTTTTTTTAAACAGATGTTGGGAAACTGGACTTTTGGGACGCTGGTGTTCACTGTCCTTGTGTTTACAGTTACTCTTAAGGTAATAAAAATCCCCAAACCAGGATCTGGAGATGTCTAGGGGTTAGAGATGTAGGTGATAGAATATGTAGAATAACACATCAGTGCTTAGAAACATATGATGCGCAGCATGTCTAAAACTGGTTGAGGATCATGGGAGATGGGGGATCGTTAACAATAGGGTAGCTGCATGTTGCCAATTGAAAAAATGTCTTTATTTCAGAAATGGTAGGATGTGCTTTGACCTGCTCACTGCTTGATAAGCATGTATTCTATTTACCTGCAGCTTGCACTGGATACACACTACTGGACGTGGATAAACCACTTTGTTATCTGGGGATCACTTCTCTTCTACATCATTTTTTCTCTACTATGGGGAGGAATCATCTGGTAAGAACATATAAGAACTCTTCATTAGGCAATTTAATGCATTTATAATGTTATTTGAATTCCTGGGAATTCATACATTGTGCTTCATATTGTCCAAAGTCCTCTTGGACATCTTCTGAATTATAGAAAAATACCAGAAGGATATAGGAGAGGGTTCAGAGGAGGGCTACTAAAATGGTAAATGGTGTGCAGGATAACGCTTTTCAGGAAAGACTAAGGGATATCTATGTTTAGCTTGGAAGAAGAGAGGAAGGAGATGTGATATAAACATTTAATACTTAAAGGGTTTTTACCAGGAAGGAAGTTTCTTTTAAATGAGGAGAAATGTTAGAACAAGAGCTTATAATCTAAAACTAGAGGGTCAGAAGTTTTACTTTACCAAGAGGGTATTAGATAAACAAGTCCAAGAGTCTTTACATCAGGAAAATCCATGACCTGTCCTAGCATGTGAGCAGTATTTTGAAATTGAACTTCTGAATGGCACTGAAAAGGGATTCACAAATCACAACCATCTTATTTACATTGCAGGTGCTATCATCAGGAGCTCAGCCAATTTAAAGAATAACCGAATACGTGCTTGAGACCAGCAAAACTGGAGATTATAACATGATTATAACATTCATTATTATCCTTACGAAAAATTACTGCAGTTTTTTCTGAAGTAATACTGCAGTTTTTTGGACATGAAAAAACTGCAACACTGCACTTTTACTGCACGTTTACTGCACTTTTACGTCATTATACTGCAAACCTACAGATGTCAACGTACTGTAGCTTTATTGCATTTGTACTATCTTACAAAAATAACTGCAGTAAAACTGCAGTACAGTGAAGTACAAATGCAGTAAAACTGCAGTAATACTGCAGTAAAAGTGCAGTATTGCAGTTTTTTCATGTCCAAAAAACTGCAGTATTACTTCAGAAAAAGCTGCAGTAATTTTTCGTAAGGGTATTATTGTTGTTATTATTAGTGCTCTTATATATAACAGAGATTTTTGGCTAATCCAGTTGTTAGACCAAACTCTAATACATAGAGCACTCGATAACCAACAAAAATAGGAAAAAGGGAGGAAAGACTGTGTTTGTTGCTAGGTTTACTACATAAAACACACACACCCTCACTGGCTGAGATAAAATATCTGGTGTATCTTAGTGGCATCTTTCCCAGTTTCGGTTACTAACGTTCACAATGTGCTGGCTGCCAGGCTGGTCTGTATGGGCTTTGTGTTACAAAGTAGCTCAAGCATTGTTATTCCAGCAATTTTACCTTTACTGTAGTAATATGACTTCATAACCTGGTGCTCAGCTTCAGAAGGAAGCACAGTGCTGGGTACAACATACCGTCCATACCGTACAGCAGAGCCGTCCATCATGTAAATGGAATACTAGGATAGATCACATTAACTGGTCCATTGAACAGCAAAGAAATGGGGACCCTGTTTGCCTGGTTTTGTTACTCCTAGGCCTAGACCAGTGATTATAAAAAAATAATAGTGATCAGGCGCTAATAATTTCTATAACAAATGTGTGATAAATATATAAGTGAAAATGCTGCAAACACTAATAGGGTAACCCCAAAATGCCTATAATAAACAAAATATAATAAAGTGTTGCGCCTGTTATAATTGTGACAGTGAATTACTTAACAGTATAATATGAAATAAACGAAAAACAATACTTATATTGATTTTCCAGTATGGAGATGAGCAATAAGTTTGCTCTGACTTATTGGATTCTATAGTAAAGGAGTTTCAGCTCCGTTCCCGCCGAACAAGTTGTTTCAGGACGCCCTCTCCGAATTGCTTCTACGAGTATTGTACCGTCCACACAGCAACAAATGCGGGTCGAGTCGATACTAGAGATAGAAAAGGCAGGGAGGTGAAGTATAGATGTATATTTAATATTAAAAAAAGTGCAGCATGCTTACATTTAAAATAACAATCTGTAGCGCGTCTGAATTTCTCCGTTACTTTCCAAGGCAGACAGTTTTCAGATGTAACGCGATGACGCAATCCAGCGTAATCCAACGCAATCCAACACGCAAACGCGTTTCACCCAATCAAGCTTCTTCAGTGATAGCATGATAGCATGTAGACATCACACAACTTGGATACAATTTATTTGGGCAAGACATCTTATAAGTGTGTATAAATATATTTAGATTGCTGCGAGGTGTTTGGTGGCATCTCAGACAGAACCCGTGTGCTGCTGTCACTATCTCTCTCCTTATCTCTTCTTTTTCACATTATCTCTCTATCTCTCCCCCTGATCACTATCTCTCCTTTTTTCTCATTATCTCCTCCTGCTCTCTATCTCACCTCCTTCTCTCTCCTCATTATTTCCCCCTGTATCTTTAACTTTCCATTTTCTTACTATCTCTTCCCTTTCTCCCCATCTCCTAATTCCTGCGATGGAATATATTATTAAACCAGCTAATGAAACTATTTCTGAAGCCCCTATCTCTTTTGAAATTTGACTACAAGTCATATTCTTTAGTCTGCAATGTTATTTATATTTTGCCTAAAAATTCTAATATTGGAAGAACAGCATTGAAATTTTTTTTATTAATTTAGAAACATAATGCTAATGTATCACTGTACTTTTCTTATATCTCCCATTGTTACTTACGTTAATATTGTATTTTTATATCTCCATTCCAGGCCTTTTCTCAATTATCAGAGAATGTATTATGTGTTTATGCAAATGCTATCGAGCGGTCCTGCATGGCTGGGTATTATTCTCCTAATTATTGTCAGCCTTCTTCCCGATGTGCTAAAGAAAGTTATATGCAGGCAGCTGTGGCCCACAACAACAGAGCGGATCCAGGTAAACGGATATACTTAATGAAACCACATAGTAGCTTTGTGCCAGATCAGCAGTCTGTGATAAAATACACAGAGAACTGTGTCATTTCATACATAATAAATAACAGTCCTAAAAAGAATTGCATGACTGTAGCCAACACTTATTATATCTATTTAAAAACATGGAATAATCTGTTGCTAGGCATTGGTGCCCCATGATCTAGTAGGTGATTGAGGCATTTGCATTGATAGATTTTCCTTTTGAGAAGATACAATTGCATATACTTTATTAATATCTGTATTATATAATATACTTTATTTCATTATTCCAAATAACAAGTCAACAGACTGTTACAGAATTTGTTTTGCTTCTTGCATTAACGTGCTTTAAATATGTATACTACACAATAATGACACTTTATAACGCATAGTTTGCATAAAGTGAGAAATGGAAGCTCAATGTAGAAAGACCAACTTAGGTTTAATGTTTATCCTTGAAATCCTGTATAAGTCGTGTTTATGAAGCATCAGGTTTGGAACTTTGGAACAAGGAAATTATACGTTAACGCACCCGTAGACAAATGGATGATAATCTGAAAAAAAAACTACAATACACAAATTACACACAAAAAAAGGAAACACAAAAGGATTTTTTGCAATGCCTTCATCAGTCACACCATTCTGTTTAGATGCCACTGGCCCCTAAAACCACTGCAAGTGCCCCGTAAGGTACCGAATTTGGTTAAAACACATCCAAGTTTCAGCTTATGACATTTTGTTTCAAGGTTAAAGTTTTTTCCCTGTGGATCTGAAATGTTTCTATTGACTACGTTGAGCTTTTTATTCTCTGCACTGCACTAATATACATTAGCAAAGCTTTAGTGTTTAATCAAATGTACCCCTTGTGTCTCTTTTTCCCTCCTGCCCCTTGCTGTCCTGTCTTTCAATCTGCTTTGCATAAATAACTGCTATCCCTGCTTAAACGTTAACGATGCACGCGGTTACCTGCTGCCACCTACTGGGGAACTCAGACTAAACAACCGTGCCTTTCTGTTGAGCAGTCCACCATCTTTATGCTTTCTCAGACTACGAGCAATTTAAATTTCTAATGGACTTAAAGGTGATATTTTTTTCTAACTTTTGCATGACCAAGATTTCTTCTACCATCTATTTTTCTTTATTCTTTTTTCTTTATTTTTTTAAACAAAAAAAGTGCATTTATATGTATTATGAAACGTGCCAGTCCTTTTATGTGCGATAGATGTGTTTGTAATGGTGTATAATCTTGTGGACAGTCTTTATATGTGTTCATTTGATTGACAGCAATATCATGCCAATCCAGTTGTTAGTTAACATATTAGTAATTGCATGGTGTAGTTGTAAATGCATAGATAATGGTTCTTTGTTATTGAATGCACCTTTTATGCAAGACATTTTTCCCCCCTTTTATATATGGTTGTTACTGGTCCAAGCTAATATTAAAACTAGTGCTGGTTAGGAACCTAAGTGTAACAGAGAGATGTGCATTTTTTGTAAAGAAAAATAGAAATGGCAGTTAAAATACAGATTGTATTTTGTTCCGATGGAACCGCTTTATGGTCGAGAGAACCCCTCACCAGTAAGTGGGATGGGTAGCAGATATATGCAGCCTCTGAATGTCTTGGACTGCATTGTCCATGATGCGTTGTCCCAGCTTTTGGATTCTCCCAGACTGTTGGCCTACCTAGCTGTTCCCTCTGATGACTGGTATGTTTTCTATCAGTAAAAGTTAATTAGCTCACCCATGTCATTGCAGAGGGCACTACTGGAGAAACCCCTTAAGGACAATGGGCGGTCCCTAAACCCATAGAAAACAATGCATTTTGAGCTCGTACATGTACAGGGGGTTAAAGGAGAACATCAGAAGTTACAAACTGGCTATGTCCCTGATGGGCTATATATATGGGTCTCTTCCTTTAGGGGATCTGCTAATGAGGATGTATTTGACTTGTCGTTGCGGTGTAATTGTATCTTATTCTTCTTCTTACTACACAAACCATATTTTCAGGGCTGATGATTTTATATTGGGCCAGTTTTGACCCTTTTGCTTGTACCTCTAGTTCAAGGTATGGACAGGCGTTAGACATGTCATATATATCATCCCTCGGTGAAATAGAAAGCCACAAAAATGACTTTACATACCAAGCAGTGTAGGAATACAAGCTATTTTGAAAATATTACAAACATAATCTAGAAAATCTGTACATGTTACAGTATATTTTTATTCATTTGCGCTTTTTCATGCATTCTTTTTCTCTCCTTTAAATTGAAGTCCAAACGGTTACCAAAGCTATAGTTCCTCCTGCAGAAAATAACCCAGGCGTCTTAACTAGCCTCTCGTGCAGACCATTGTTGATTTACATGGCTGCATTCTCTCGGAATTAAAGCTTATAACACCAGCTACTGAAAACAGCAAAATCTTTGGAGGATTTATATGCTTTTGAGTAATGCTCACATGCTTTTCATCTATCGCTACAAATGATTCTAGTTTATTGAAGCAATCATTTCGCAACGCCACTTGCTTTATCCTCTCAGTTTGCAACTAACATTATCATATCGTTACTTAACAGACAATCACACCACGGGACTAGAGGCAGAGCCTTCTACTTGGAGTAGCGCATGCTCCATCCATCACCCAGCCATTCTTTAGCGTTGCCTGACGGCTGCCAGTATGAACATAGTAGGCCCCATCTTTTACTAGTTAATTAAATCTAAAATATAAAAACTAATTATGCATACACATTAATGATGCACAGGACTGTTCAGCAGATGTCTCCATGTTTTCCTCATCCCTGCAGAAGTTATTGAAACAAAAATCAGCAATAAATGCAGTGACGGGCATTGAAGGGCCACTCCTAGAAGAATCCACTGTTGCTGAGAGATAAGTGCATGAATTACGTGGCGTAGGTACCGTATTTAATAGGTGTGGCCACTATGGAATTTCTTGGCGTGCTTAAACTCTTTGTATATTTTTCCTCCAAACTTTTTTTTTTGCTGTGACTCTTTTTATATACATAGGATCTATCAAAATAAACATAAATATATAAAAAAAATTATTATGAAAAAAGGTACTAAAAATATATATATATTTGTTTATTCTAACTTGCACTGAAATAGTGTTAATATAAAACTGCGTGTTTTATGGAAAGAGCCAACTTTGGGGGTTAATTCTTCTTGATTATTACATACAATATATAGCTCTATCTATAAACATTTTGTACACCTATCCCTTATTGATTTTGTGTTCTTTCCTGCTACTTCTCACAAATACTGTGCCTGAAGCAAGTGAAACAAGCTCTAATATTTATAGAGCTCAGTTCTTTATTACTGTTCCAATGATTCCTAGCCAGTGAGGGGCCAAGGCAGCCAGATACATCGCTAAAAACAGAGTTTCCTATAAATCGGTCAAAAATGAACTGCACTTTTCTGACACAGAGCTGCGCTTGCGAATGCATGCCTTATTGATTTATGTTAATGTATATACTGACTAAACTAGAGAGATTACAGCGTTTGACCTGAATTAGCCCTTTATGTACTTCCAAAGCTGTAACTACATGCCAATTTGTTTTTTTTTTTTTTACAGAATGTTTCCAGCCAGACCCGGGACCAGTTTTCTGAGTTCACACCTCTAGCCTCGCTGCAGAGCCCAAGCTACCAAAGCAATGAGTTCAGCGCTACTTCCGCCAGCAGGTCTAATTCTCTTTCCAAAAAAGTGATGCTTACTCACTGGCAGAGCAATGATCATTTTAAATTCCCATCCCTCTTTGGCCATTCGAACACCTGCTATAGTCCTAGTACGGGCACTTACCTCGGCAGGCCAGGTTTGGAAACATCTGTGTGACCACTCACCATGGAAAGCCTTTAAGAACTATTGTTTTTATTAATATTGGGGATGCAGCAAAATGAATGTCTAATAGAACTTATGCCTGTTGGACCCATACAGCTTTCATATTTATGGAGAGAGAGTGCTTTTCCCTGAGCTTTTTGTGTAAACTTTTGTTTATTGAAAGTACTGCATCAAAGAACAATCCTCGTAGTCTAACACTGTGTAACTCGTAGCACCATCAAGTCCTTGTTTTAAGTGTCTACTACTGAACATGAAATGATTATAATTTGTGTGTTTAGATGAATGAATTTACACTGGGTGGTCTGCACTGTACATCTAACTGGAGGTCCTACTCTTTTTCTCTCTTTCTGCGTCCATCCTGATAGAACAAGCTGGTGCTGCCTCTTTGCACATTTATTTTCAAGAAACACTGTTTAACAAACATTTCATTGTAAGTTGCCAAATTGTTTGGTTGTATATGTCTCCCCCCAGTAGAGATTGAGCCCTAGATGTAAGTTTATAGTGTGTAGTTTAAGCTGCCTCCTGATAGACCATGCATACCCTAGTGCTGACACATTAATCTGAGTTCATCTTTTGGAATACAAATACACAGTAAATATAGATGTCCTTGCTTCCTTATGTCACTCAGATCTGTCATCCGGTTTCTTTGTTAGTCCAACCCCGTTTCCCTGCTCTCTTTAAACATTGCACTGTGTTGTACTATATGTATATATTGTATGTTTCAAAAGTTTGGGGTCACTTAGCAATGTGCGGAGAAAACATGGACATTTCTAGTTTCCTAATGATCAATCAGCCTTTTAAACTTAAACATGGATCGGATAACACAACGTACCATTGAAACACAGGAGTGATGGGAGTGACAAATGGCCTCTGTACGCCTATGAAGATATTGCATTAAAAGTCAGCCTTTTCCAGCTACAATAAACATTTACAACATTAACAGCGTCTGCGCTGTATTTCTGATCCATTTCATGTTATTTTTGAAAAACAAGGACAAGTGACCCCTACCTTTTGAAAGGTAGTGTGTGTGTATGTATATAAATATGTATATATCATGCACACACAAACTTGCAATTGACCAAAGGGTTCCAGATTCAACAACTGTATCTTACAAAATGTTTGATTGTTTTTACCATCATGTATGTTGTAAACAGATCAGTTGTCATCATACACATTTGTCATCTGCTCTCTTAATTGCATCAATAGTGTGTTGGAATTGCCATCCTGACAGTTAGTACTTAACTGCAGTAGTTAGCAGACAATTTTAACAATTCCACTCACCAACTTCACTATGCCTTAAGGACCATCTCTGGAAGGCTGTCATGCAACTAGGGCTGAGTTGGTCCTGCATGATGGATCGTTAAATTAGTGAAATAAAGATATCTCCTCATACTAACTACGCATTATACATGGGTTTTGTGTTTTATGTAACATTCCATGAATTAATTTACATAAAATGTGGGGAACTGTGATAGAAATGAGTTATAGTGCTGGTACAGGCCATTATACATGAATGAACAGGCAATGAATTAATAAACATAGACCAGTCACCCTGCAATAGAGTAAAATGCTTAGGAATAATTGTGATGATTTGTTAAGCGATTGCTCACTCTGCATTATGAACTTGCGTGTGTGTATAAATGTTTGTGTTGTGCTATGTATGAAATGTGCTATTTTTGTATTTAACTATAAAGCATTTCACCTTGTTGCATTTCTCCTTCAGCAGGCATTACATGTTGCTTTTCTTCACCCCCAATGTATCTTTACTTTCTTTTATTCTCATTTTATTTTTGTTGAGTGTGTAAATAACATTACAGCAGATTCCTTGGTGCTTTTAGAGTCAGTGGCAGTAAAAATATTGAACAAATTCAATTTAAGTAGACAAAGAACAGTAGCACATTTTAATACATAATGGTATAAATGGAGAAGAGGGCCCTGCTCTTGTGGACTTACAGTCTATTGGGTATAGAGAATATGGTAACTTACAAGCAAGTATCAAAAGAAATGTCTAGTTTGTTATCTAAGTTGATGGCAAAGTTATTTTAATCAGTAGAATAAAATATTTGGTTTCTCGGTATAGTTGAAACCTATAATTTCCCCTTCAGTTTCCTACTGGTACACATGTTACCAGAGACTCATATGACCAGGACAGAATTTCTTCATACCTGGGAACTCTCAGTGAAGACTCCATGTAAAACACTGGGTTATCAGGACTCTTCTGAATAAGGATAATGCCGATTGCCTAACTCATTCTTTCCACTTGACACACTTAGGCACAGTAAGACCATATACTGACATAAACTGCCCTGCCTAGTACCCGAGCATGGATAGAATAAACTGGTACAGTGTTTCCATACGCGTTGACTAATGGGAGATCTTCCTCCCTCCAGGGTCGCAGAGTGCCTCAGAATCCAATCACATAAAAACCCTATGTGAGTCTGATAGTTGTAGCACACCCTGCACCGAGATCAGGTGGTTTGTTGTTTTAGGTCATACCGCTTCCAGTCACTGTTTTGAGACTTTGAGACTTGATGTTCTTATGGGTATATTTTAACACTAGGTGTCCCTGCCTGGACCGATCTATTACCAAAATTGGGTGAAGAAATTCCAGGGAAATCCACACATAATAGTGAGGGAGATCGGAGTAACAGAGTGCCATGCAACTTGTCACTCTAACTGCCTTGAAAGATAAATGGGCTTTAAATATGTAGGGTTTTGTTTTTGTTTTGCAGTAGTCTTCTGATGTTTAATCAGTCAGAACCTCTTGGATACCAAAAGTTTTTCAAAAGTACCTGTATTTAGAATAAAATATACTAAAGTAGTGAGCCATAGCCAGTGGATCTCAAGTTACCAGCAGAGTTGCATGTCTTATGATGACTTCTGGTGGAATGGGATATATAATGGTACAGGATTCAGGATGTTACTTGTCCTAAACCCCTGGTGCTCGGAAGACATATTTATACATAACTGATAGAATGTTCATTTATGCACAGCCATGAATTGCACATGTGAAAACTGGAATGAATGCTGCTCCAAAAATTAGACATAGTCACTCCTCTTTTGCAGATAAAATCGAAAATTTTAAGTTCAGCAAATGGGTTAGTGTATTATCAGATGTGCATGTGGTTTCAGACAATTGGCACTTAGTCGAGCCTTACCGAGAACATGCGGCATTGTGCAGGTCAGGGAAGTGAAGCCACATATTGTGCTTCCGAAGTACACTCAGATCATTGCTCCCACATCACATGGATACTGTAAATGTCATATCCCACACCCCACTTTCTATTTCTCCCGCATCCTCCTTTGACCCTTCAATTCCTACCCACTTCCTCTCTACCATTGTCCTTCATCTAATCTCTCTCTTCATTCTCATGCTTTCCTTGCACAAACCATGTTCTTGTATTGTACAACTGTGCATATCTTACAAAAATACTTATATTTAGTTTTATATGTGTACAGAAACTGAGTTTACTGAGGCTGCTGTATGGTATTGCAAAGTACGCAGACAATCACCAAATGTCATTCACTTAAAAGATCAGTGTAAAAAATAGAACAGACCCTACATTCTGTTTAAACTAGATATGGCCTACCTTCACAAGTCAGTATTTAGATTGTTGGGAGATGAATTGAATAAATGCTAGTAAAGATGCAGCACTATATGAAACCATTGAATCATATGAATATCGCTGGGTTGCACCATCCTACAGCATTGTGCACCACTCACATAAGTTCCATGTCTGAACATATACCTTGGGTGGGTGAATGACGACACGTAAGTGTACACTGCCAAGTCTCACTCCTCCAAGTGGCGATTAAGAAACATATGGTAAAATAAATATGCCAAGGTCTGCAAACTGTTGTAATCTGGCCTGATGTTAGCCTGCAATTTAGAAATGAATCGATTTCCAACACCTATCTGCTAACTGTTTTATTTTCTTTCTTGCAGCGACATGGCATGTACTACATATTCCATTTCATCTGTAAATAAGAAGAAACTGTATACAATTATTGCATTCCAGACTTTTTGGTTAACAGAGTATTTTTTGTCAATTACAATTCATTGACAGCCAAGCAAAAAATAAATAATAAAAGAATGCAAGAAGCCCTTTAGTCATACCAATTTAGTTTGATCCTAAATTTCTGTTATGGTTCCGTTTAAGCAAAAAAAACCAAACATGTTGAAATCCATAACTTTAGAAAGCCACCATGTATCGGGGAAAAAGACAACTTATCTGTAGTTGTTTACAACTTCCATTCTTCACAACCAGATAGAATATCAACAGCTCTGCAAATAATTCTGTACAGCATTGCAAGAAAATATGTGTTGGACGTATAGCAACAATGCATTTAAGTTATAAGAATAAGGGTCAAGAAGCACAGGACTAAGGGTTAAAATGCTCTGCATAATTGGTCAGGTCAGCAATTATTACTGTACGAGTTCAGCAATTCCTACAGTAAAAAAGTTCCGCTTTGACATACTGAATTTTCTACTAAGCTAGTCAAAAATCTGCTTACGGTCTGATTCCATTGAACGCTACAGAAACTTTGCATATGCTGCTCGCAGAGCCGCCTATGAATATCCATGTCTAATTGTTAGACGACCTCTTCTCCAACAGTTATTGCCACTAGTCCTCTTGAGTATTATTAATACAGCCACCTAAACATGACACAGAAACAATTTATTTAAAAGCGTACAGATTAAGTAAACATAACAGTAGAATTACCTGACATAATGCAAACGCCTGGGGTGGTCCACCTGTAATAGCGATGCCAACCTTTTCACTCCGTCCAGACTACTGATGATTGTGGAAAATGCAGCTTAGAACAACTGGAATGCCAAAGGTTAGCAATTATGGGTCAATTTGATATATGGATGCAGAGCCCTTGGCTCCCATTGTTGGCATTTTGCCACCACAACTAAGAGAGAAAACTTTCGGCCTTATCTCACAATAAACTGTTACATGGGATAGTGGGTAAAAATTTCCAATAACTTGTGTAAACTGGCCCTCAAGACCATTGATTGTGAAGATTAGAGTTATCTCACACTTATTTTAAGCACCTTTTGATGACCCACAAGGTCTCAAGTAATATGGATCCAGATAAGCCGATTAGAGAGACAGGCCTGGAAATCACTGTACTTTATATATAATGTTATCATAATAAATACATGTATTTTATCATAATAAATGTATTTATAATGTTAATATGTGAAACCCTGAGCAAAAACGATTGCCTTTCTATTCATCCGTTATATAAGAGCGAACTAGAAGATCATCATTTCATTGGCCCTGTTTAGAACAGGGCAGTTAATATACCGTGTACTTGTTCGTTATGAAGATAATGAATCATTCTGTGTACTGATACAAATTTACACTGCTGTCTAAGGATCATGTATTACTGTAATAGCATTTAAAATAAAGAATGTGCTTATCGGTTAAGAATAATGGCTTTTCAGGCATATCATCATTTAAATGGACCCACCTGTAAAAAAAACGATTTTTGTACAAATTATTTTTAATTCCGCTTTTTTTACATTTTATTTTTGTGTAGAGAATGTTGACTAAAGAGATGAGAGTGATGACTCTGTTTATTTCTGCAAATATCAACATGTAAACAATAAACCAGTCCAAACTGCAATAAAACATAAGATGTGCAAAAAAAAACAAGCTGTGGATTTTCTTTTAGTATAATTATTATTACATTTAAGTGTACAGTTTGTTTATAGAGAGAGAGAGAGCAATCTTACAATATTGGACATAAGAAGAGACACAAGTTGTGGGTAGAACAAACAGTAAGGAGCATGTTTAGAGGTAAGTGCAGGGGTATAGGGAGATTACATTTTAGTAATGGCGAGCCAGTATATGGACTGACAGCGGGGAAGCAGGTGGAAAGTGGTGGGATAAGAAGATTAGTTTCGGGGAGGAATTTCAAATGCATAAGGATTGTATCAGTCAATAATTAGTACTCTGTGCTTGGATTTTTCTGTTTTCCTCTTTGACATTTTTAAGACTTTTGACTATTATTTGTTTGAGTTTGATGGAAATGGCTGACAGCTGACAGCGCTCTACTTTATGTTTAATCTCAAGTGTTGACGGCTAGCACCACTAAAGTCAAGATGCACTTAGCTGTAATGTCGGGATGCACTAACCTGAACGGATTCTGGATAAAATTAATTATAACATAAAGAGCGGAGCATCAGATGCCATGCGATGTAAAAGAAAAGGTGATTCATCAGACCAGGTCACCCTCTTCCATTGCTCAGTGGTCCAGTTCTTATGCTCACTTGCCCATTGTAGGCGCTTTCGGCAGTGGAGAGGGGTCAGCATGGGCACCCTCACTGGCCTGCGGCTATGCAGCACCATATGCAACAAACTGTGAGGCACTGTATTAACTTTTTCAGCAAATTGAGCTACAGTAGCTCGTCTGTTGGATTTTACCACACAGGCCAGCCTTCACCCACCACATGCATCAATGAGCCTTCGCCACCCATGACTCTGTCGCTGGCTCACCCCTTTTCCTTCCTTGGACCACTTTTGACAGGCGCTGACCACTGCAGACCGGGAACACCCCACAAGAGCTGCAGTTTTGGAGAAGCTCTGACCCAGTGGTCTAGCCATCATAATTTGGCCCTTGTCAAAGTCGCTCAGATCCTTACAGTTGCCCATTTTTCCTGCTTCTAACACATTAACTTTGGAGACCAAATGTTCATTTGCTGCCTATTATACACACCTACTGACAGGTGCCATGATAAGATCCATGTTTTTTACTTCAGCTGTCAGTGGTCATAATATGGGTGATCGGTGTATGTAGACACAGTAACATACTTACACACACATGCAGTAACGTTTTCACACACTAACATATGTACACATATAGTAACATACTAACACACACATAAATTAACATACATACACACACATACTAACATCTTTAATTAGACATACTAACACACATACAGCAACAAACCCACTAACATTTATTTATACTTGCACACACACAACCTACCTTTGTTGGATTGGGAGGGTGCCAGATCTTCTGTTCCCCCAAAGTCCTCACAAGCTATGTCTGATCGCCGGGAAATTATGTGTGTTGAGCAAGAGAAGATGCAGTACACAGCACCAGCCTAGCAGTAGGTCGGGGGGTGTGGGGGAGCTGCTGCTAGGTGCCCAGTTGTACCCCCAATTGCGGCCCTGGTTGTGTTAGCATTTTGCCAGATTTAATGGCACCCATATCTTCCAAAACTTTCCACAGAATATTATCCCAAAAGTCTTGGGATCATAAGGATGTTTTTTGGCAAATGTGAAATGGACCTTTGTGTTATTTTTGGTCAGCAGTGTTTTCTTTCCTCTCTCCTATGGATGCCATTTCTTATTGTGGAATTGTGAACATTGACCATAACTCAAGTTAAGTCAAGTCAAGTAAGGCCTGTAGTTATTCACATGTTATTCTGTGTTCTTTTGTTCTGTGTTCTCCAGGATGAGTCATTGATGCGCTCTTGGAGGAATTTTGGTAGGCTGGCCACCCTCAGTTCACCACAGGTTACCTCCATTTGTTCATAATTGGTTTACTGAGGGTTCACTGGAGTCCCAGAGCCTCAGAAATGGCTTTGTAACTCGTTCCAGACTGATAGATGTCAATTACTTTGTTCATCATCTGTTGTTGAATTTCTTTAGAGCTCTAGCCTACTACACTTTGTAAGATAGGTTCTATTTAATTAGTTTTTAGATACAACTAAACAATTGTACCCAATTATCAATTAAATTTGGTTGATTTAGTAAATAAGGGGCTAATTACTTTTTCACATAGAGCCAGGGTTGGCTAGCTTTTTTCCTTTTATACAGGGAAAAGATCTTTTAAAGACTGCATTTTGCGTTTACTCTGGATGTGTTTGTCTAACGTTAATCTTAGTTTGATGATCTGAAACATTTAAGCAAATATGCAAATATGCAAAAATCAGGGCAAATACTTTTTCACAACACCGTACATGAGGTGAATAGTACAGATCTCGAAATAACACCAAATAAGTCTTTATGCAATTAGATGTGACTTATTAGTCAAAACATATCAAAAGAGAATTCCCTTAGCTTTGGTTACTTCAGCAAGCATGGGGAAGCATCAGCATCAGCCAATGCCCACAGTTGAGAGTAAAGAATGGCTGGACATGACTACTCAGTCAATTGTTCCAGGTCTTTTTTTATACTCTTGAGATAGGACGCTAGTAGTGCATATTTCTTTGAATCCAAAATCCAGCAATGTTGCTTACCAATACTTGGCTGTGTGGCAAGAAACAAGTACAGCAAGGAACCGGATAGGAAAAAAAACCAAGGAGAAAGAATAGCTTCGTGACCACTAATGAGCCATAGAAAAACCTACTCCCATCACACACGGGCACATCAAAGCATAGAAATATATAATTGTTTTTACATTTGAAAGAGTGTTGATAAGATTGATGGAGTTGTAGCCCCCAAAAGCAGAACAATCCCCAGAGGTGCAAAGGGAAATGTGTGCCACCAGACAAAAGGTGGGTACTCTCACCTTAATGGGCTTGTGTCCTACAACATGTTTATTAAGAGTTTACTAAGGAGAGGTGGAACTTTTTAGGAAAATACCTAGTTTCTGCCACTTTTAGGATCTTAATGGAAAAGTACCTTTTCTTGCATTAATACCATCTTATCATTTGATGTGATAGATTGACCTAAACTAAGCACCTATGAATGGCTTAAAACTTAAAAAAGGTTTCAAAATTGGTATGGCCTCCAAAGTGGATAAATGTTTCTTGGCCCACCACCTACCGCCAAATAGTTAAAAATGGAGTTGGACAAGACTAGGACAGAAAGTTCTGCAGGACAGCAACAGATGAGAAATAGACAACAGAGTCTTTTAAGTGAGTCCAACTAATTAAGTCTCACTTTCAGACAAGGCCTGTCCTGTAGGCAAACTAGGCGCCTACAAAAGGTGCTGAGCTGATGGGATTTCTTTCCTCTAGCAAGCAACCACATGCCAGAAAGCGGCACAGTACCACATGCCAAAAAAACTTAAACTGGCTATTGGGGATCCTTATTTCAACTACTTGCATCCATGACACCTCACCTGACCAATGCAAATTCTAGGATTTTGTAACAGAAATGATTCTGCCTGTGTTGTAGGCTGTTATCAAATCCCTTTCCTATTAAAACACATGCCTATGAAAGTGGAGAAGGAAATTCACTCAGCTCTAGATATATTAATAGAACCGGAATGAGAAAGGTCATTGAAGGCAGGTGTTGGTTTGGATCCCTTCCATGAGTGGTGCTAAAATGGACATTGTCAGCAGGTGGCACCCTAGACCATTGATCCTGCTTCTTGACTCTCCTACTTCACATCCTCACTCCACCTCTGCTCCCTTTCGCTCTCCACCCCTCCACTATCTGCATGGACTGGGAACTGGTACAAACAGCTGGAGCCAGGAGAAAGTGCAAACACATCATGTAAGGAGGAGGATTCACACTCCACTATTCCCTTAATTCTGCCAGAAGACGCTTTCTCAGGTGAGAACAAAAAATAACCCACCTCACCCAGCATCTTCCTACCTGACACCTAAACAACTAGGTGCACATCGTCTTACTCTGGTAGACAGATCAATGATTATAGTTATAGAACATGCATTTTCAAATTGAATGTTGTTATTTTGTTTAAGCTCTAATCTGGTATTTAAAAGCTCACTCTGCTGCAGAAAACTGTGTTATATTTCCGCATAGTCCAAAACACTGTCGCCTGCTGCTTTGTGAGAGTCTTCAGCATAGATCATTCTTTATAGAAAATATTCCTTACAAGAGTCAGTCTCTTGGAAGGAATATTTTCTATAAAGAATGCTATCGCTTTACAGATGTTGTTAATATGGCTATTTATTGACTGTAGTTCTGCAAATATAGATATGAAAACACATATGGACATATAGTGTAATTTACTGCATTTTTAATTAAAACCAGGTATCTCTGGTTAGCCGTGCTCCACCGGTCTCTGCTGCGGTGCCAAAATGTTACGTCACTTATTCGGATATTTTGGATTGTATTGGATTAACAGTACACACTGGGTGCAAAAATACATACTGATGACCATGTGTCCAAAAATCAGCCATCAGCTTTAATAAAAGAAGAAATGTAAACTACAAATGATTAGATTAAGGAGAAATGAAGGGAGTTACAGAAATGATGATAAAGATCCAGATGACTGTCATACTTCTGTTTGGATTTTACAGAGGAAGGAGAAGACAAGAAATCTTAGAAAAGAGGGCCAGAGAAACATGTAAAATGTGTGTTTACAGAGAAGGAGTTCTACTTAAATTATCCAAAGTAGAACTTGAGAAGTCCCTGGATCAATGTGATATACTAAAGGTTATTAAAAGAGCTTCAGGGTGTTTTGGCAAAACCATTAGCTGACTTATTTCACCAGTCACTACTGGAAGGAGCAATTCCAGAAGATTGTAATGTAAGCAAGTTTTACTTTACTGAAGGGTGGTAGATAAATAGAAAAGCCTTCCAGCATAAGTGGTAAAGGCTAATACAGTGTGGCAACATAAGCATGCATTCAATAGGGATAAAACTTATTGAAAGACTGATTAAGAGTCCTAACCTCAGGAAAAATGGTTGCTATATGCCGTCACATTTTGTTTATATTCATAACAACAGCGTGACCCAGTGTTTATCAGCGATCGGCATTTTACGGATGTAGTGTAGTGCATTCAACTTTGTAGAAACAAATATTTATTTCGCTACTCAGTTTTACTTTCCTAACAATCAAATATCTCGTTAATGGGTAACCAAAGTTCAAGTAGGTCATACAATGTTGGTTTCACAAACCCTAGAAGCATCAGCTGGAAAATGGTTACTTCTGGAATGGAACTTGCTTTCAGCATTGATAAAAAACATACCATTTCCCTCAGAAACGCAGAGCAGAAATAAGTATGTTCTAAGAAGTTATCTTCAGCAAGTGCATCCATTATTTTTGGCATACTATTATCTATTACTATTACTATACCATTATCAGCTTATTAGAGAGATATATCATAATCTATTATTAAAATGTGGCAGTATTCTACCTAATACAGAAATATCTCTTACGGTAGGGTTAGTTCCAATACCCTCTTTTTCATTTAAACCACAGCGGATATCAATAAAAGTAAACTAGTATTTTAAAAGGAAGAATTTAAAAGTTAAGTTTAAACCTTTTCAAAATATTATTTACTCACTGTATTTAATACAAGTGTCTTTCTTTTGAAAGTTGCAGTGACGTCACGTTCCTTGAGACCCAAGTCTCAAGTCTGAAATAATATATGTGTTTTTTCCTTTAACCTGTTTCAAGCATTTTAAGAAGTTAGTATGTGAAGTTAGTATGTGAAAAAGGACTTGCCGTTTTGCAGGCATGAAATCACCAGCATATATTTTTACCAATTGCTTGACCCATCATCCATACCATATTGAAATCCATTCAGCTAATAATCTAATGTCCCAAAATGTTTGGCTAATGATGGCAGGAGCAACAATGCTCAATCTGTACAAGTCTTGTCTTGTCACATATACCCAGGTGACTATATGTAGAAAAAGCTCCTGGCAGTAAAAGCTTTAAAGCAGAGTAGCAGATGGTTTAATCAAATAAAAAACAAAGCAGACTTTTAGCTGTTTTTTTTTTTTTAGATTTTATAGGGAAAAAACTCATCACTGCCTCTCTTGCTATCCTATTAAAAAGCACTCCCTGAAAAAAAATAATTATTATTTCTGGGAAATATTAGGACATTTATAAACTTGGCAGCAGAGGTGGTTATCTGAAATATCGAGTGTGGATTTTTCTGTATGTCTCGTAGACCCTCTATATCTTTGTGAACCAAAGCCTACAATCACAAACTGCTTGTATGTACCGTATATTCCGGCGTATAAGACGACTGGGCGTATAAGACGACCCCCAACTTTTACAGTCCAAATATAGAGTTTGGACTATACTCGCCGTATAAGACTACCCCTCTACCCAGCGTACAACAACCAGCCAATCACGGCAATCGATGTACCTTACCGGTGATTTGCTGGTTGATTTGCTGACATATACATACATGCACTGCCCTTACACACACACACACACACACACACATATATAATATATATATCTATATATACACATCTACACATATGCCTGTCCATACATACACATTTATACACTGCCCTCACCACACACCCCTGCCTTTACACACACATGTATATGTATATGTGTATATATATATATATATATATATATATATAAATATATACACACACACACGTATGTATATATATATATACACACACACACACACACACCAGTATATATATATATACACACCAGTGTGTGTGTGTGTGCATATATATATATATATATATATATATATATATTTCTCCCCCCTTTCTCCCTATCTCTTACCTTATCTTCTGTCTTCTTTCTTCCATCCAGTTGTGGGAGCCCGAGGTCTGGCACTTCAGACCTCGGCTTCCCTGCTCTCTAATCACTAGGCGCCGGGACATGACATCACCCCTGCGCTCGGCATCAATAGCCGGCGCCTAGTGATTAGAGAGCAGGGAAGCCGAGGTCTGAAGTGCCAGACCTCGGGCTTCCCTGCTCCCTCATCACTACGCGCCGGCAATTGATGCCGGGCGCCGGGACATGACGGCATCCCTGCGCTCGGCATCAATAGCCGGCGCCTAGTGATTAGAGAGCAGGGAAGCCGAGGTCTGAAGTGCCAGACCTCGGGAAGCCCGAGGTCTGGCACTTCAGACCTCGGCTTCCCTGCTCCCTCATCACTACGCGCCGGCAATTAAAGCCGGGCGCCGGGACATGACGGCATCCCTGCGCTCGGCCTCAATAGCCGGCGCGTAGTGATTAGAGAGATTGGTGGCTTCGTGGGAACCTCCGGCTTGGTAAGTACCCGGCGTATAAGACGACCCCCCACTTTTAAGAAGATTTTTTGGGGTTAAAAAGTCGTCTTATACGCCGGAATATACGGTATTTTATTTGGAGTGGAATTACTCCAGCGGCAGACAAGCATCTGTATATTATAATCTTATTGTCCAGAGGCTAAGTGTAATGTACGAATGTCCCTAGTCCATGTAATGCCCCACTTATCACTTTGCCCCAGAACTGCTTTTTACGCTAGCCTCTACGTTTATTCTTGCTGGATGCTATAGCAATGTCAGAGCAACCTGAATAATATTCCATAAGGGTAATGTATAAACAACAGTTTGGGTGCAAAGTAGTAAAAGTGGAAAAATCGTTTTTTTTTGTTTGCTGTGATCGCATCACTTCTACATGTTAGCAGGAGAATTGTCTCATGTACTCCTTTGGTTTGATTCACTATGTCTTCTAATGCTGTGTTGTATGGAAGAGCTGTGGAGGTAGCTGTTAAATTGTATGTAGATGTGTCAGTTGTATTCTGTGTGAACTTCTACAGCTGACTCAAATGTTTAATATAGTCTGTTTGCTTGTGTGTAGTTTAAACAGGATAGTCAGGTTTGTAAAGAAGAACAATGTATGCTATAAGAGCAGTTTAGCATTAAATAATATCTACAGTTGTAGCAAATCAATCTGTTCTCCATAAAAAAAAATCTGATTTATGACAATAAGTAAACCAGCTCCACACATAATAACCAATGATATACAACTGAACCTGTGTTTCAATGAGTTATTGTATGCCTTCATTTTTTAAATCTTCTTTATTTTAAATCAAGAACAGGTTTAACTAAGTTGCTTAACTCTCAAACTACACAGGTTATGCAGATCATGTGTTGTACCCATAAAAACAGTACCTGACTAATGTGGTAAAAAGTTTATGAAAAATGCGAAAATTACATGAATATTAAATAAATGAATGAATTAAATCTCTGCCGTGCTTGAACTGCCCCGGTCCATTGTAAGTGCTATGATTGTGAAGTGTCTAGGAATAACAGAAGCTCAGCCACAAAGTGGAAGTCACAGAGCAGGGCCCCCAAACGCTGAAGCACATAGCACATAAAAAATCACCTGTCCTCTTTAGCATCACTCAATACAGACTTCCAAACTGCCTCTAGAAGTAACATCGACATAAGCATGGTACCTTGGGTTTCCATGGCCAAGCTGCTGGTCATAGATCACTAGATGAACTGGAATACTGGGAGTGAGCCAGGCCTTCTTACCCAACATCAGTGCCTGACCACACCATTGCTCTTTTGGCAGAATGGACATGAAGTCCCAATATCTGAGATTGGAATACGGAGCACTTTTTTTCTCTCCATCCTGAATCACTTTTAAGCATTGTTGGTAGATCAATCCTTTATGTCCTTTCACAAATGAGCTGTATGTTTAGATGAAAGACTAACACTTCATAGTATTATAGTTTTGAAGTTGCAGTTCAAAAATATTTTCCAATATGAGTGCGTTTGAAATGAATAAAGGGGTTTTCATTGAATTGCTAATGACCATCCACTTTGCTACATAGCCAGGTATTGTTAACATCAGCTTTTAAAGTTCCAAACGATTAAAGAAAGTGGCTTTCCACAATTTAAAGGGCCCTTTCTTAGAGAACCCACCCACCTGTCCACTCCCGTTCCTGATACTCCTGGGACCCTCAAGAAAATATTCAATCCATTTAAAAAAAAAAATAACAAAAAAAACATTGTTTGATATTACAATTAATATTGTTTTGCAGAGGGAGAAAATCAACCACAGCTACCTGCTGACCTGCGCAACCAAAGGTTAGTATTTTATCATTGCTCGGCTTAATTTCATTATATTAATTCAAAATACTATTAACTAAATAACTGATCATGTACTACATTTTCTTACTCCCTTTTACTAGAAACATTCTAATAACTAGCTAATAGCCCATTGTTGTATGCATTGTCATTTTCTAACCATAAAGAATGTAACTGCTACTTTGTATTATGGTCACAAGTTTTTAGGGTTCAATGTGGCCCTTGTTGCCTACACAGGTGCAGCCCTTTTATTCATGACTGAGTGTTGGAGACTCTTCCTGTGCAGGGAATTTGGGAATAGCAGTTGTTTAGCAACCCAGAGATCATCCAGTCACGATGACATTGAAGAGAATGATCACCAGGTGGAGGTGTCTGATGTCATTCAGCTTGTCCCTGATGACCAACCTGAGCTGGAGATAGAAGCAGGTAAACAAATGAGTTTTTTGTTCCATCATCTTTCACTACATTTGCAGTTTTACCATTTAAAGAACATCATTACAAAGCAGCATGCCGATCTTTGCTCTAATACTTAGTTTTTTATTCAAGTCTAGTGTAAGTGTATATTTTCATATATATCTTTTATGGTAGCAGTAATGCAGTGGCAACCCAGACGGTCTTCAAAGACATGTTTCTGTACAGGATTAATGCTATTGTTTCAGACCTACAGGTGTAGAAATGGCCCCTTTAAACTACCCCGGGGGTCTTCTTCTCAGTATTATATACTTTTGAGGGATGGTTTTAATATCCATAAATAAATGTTAAAAAAAACAAGAGATTGACAAAAATTAGGTGCAACATTATGGGTGAGCAGAGACATAGTAAAAACATGAAAAGGGCTCTGTGTAAAGAAAATTGTGAAACTGTAATGTAAAAAAGTCCTGGTGTATAGCCACATAAATGGAAATGTACTAATCATATACCGTATTTGCTCGATTATAAGACGAGGTTTTTTTCAGAGCAAATGCTCTGAAAAATACCCCTCGTCTTATAATCGGGGTCGTCTTCTAATCAGACCTCAAATAGAGGTCTGATTAGGAGACTAAGATCCAGATCCCCCGCACCGCTGCAGGGGACCTGGATCCTCCTGTCGTCGCCCCCCCCACACACACACACTTACCGGTGCTTCCGGAGGTGAAGTTGGCAGCGGGGGTTTGTATGCGTCCGTCGCAAATACCTTCCCCGACTGTCAGAGATCATTGTTCCAGAGTTCCTGATCTCTGACAGCCGGGGAAGGTATTTGCGACGGACGCATACAAACCCCCGCTGCCAACTCCACCTCCTTCCGGCTGCCGCGGAATGAGACGTCAACCCGCTGCCCCGGCAATACACCAGGAAATTGGAAGCACCGGTAAGTAAGAGTGTGTGTGTGTGTGTGTGTGTGTGTGTGTGTGTGTGTGTGTGTGTGTGTGTGTGTGTGTGTGTGTGTGTGTGTGTGTGTGTGTGTGTGTGTGTGTGTGTGTGTGTGTGTGTGTGTGTGTGTGTGTGTGTGTGTGTGTGTGTGTGTGTGTGTGTGTGTGTGTGTGTGTGTGTGTGTGTGTAGGGCATTTCTGGAATGCCTTACACCCCTATATGCCACTCTGGCACTTAGGGGGTTAAAAGGCATATTATGGGGCAGAGTGGCATATAGGGAGGTATAAGGCATTTCAGGAGGCAGAGTGGCGTTAAGGGGGCATTTAATAGTGCACTCTGCCTCCTGAAATGCCTTATACCTCCCTATATGCCACTCTGCCCCATAATATGCCTTTTAACCCCCTAAATGCCAGAGTGGCATATAGGGGTATAAGGCATTTCTGGAGGCAGAGTGCTCTATATAATGCCTTTTAACTCCCTTAATGCCACTCTGCCTCCTGGAATGCCTTATACCTCCCTATATGCCACTCTGCCCCATAATATGCATTTTAACCCCCTAAATGCCAGAATGGGATATAGGGGTATAAGGCATTTCTGGAGGCAGAGTGGCACATAGGGGGTCAAAAGGCATACCATGGGGCACAGTGGCATATAGAGGGTTAAAAGGCATATCATGGGCCACAGTGCCATATTGGTGTGGCAAGCCTGGGGGCAGATGTGCGTAACTGGGGGACAGGTTGGAAAATACAATAGAAAATATAAAAGAAATAAAAACAAAAAAAAAATATTTTTCTCAATCATAGCTTTTATTAAAAAAAATAGTTTACATGAATTAACATTTACTGGTAAAACTTTTTTCCTTTAGGGTCGTCTTATAATCAGGCTTTTTCTTTTTTTCCTAAGTTAATATTCAGATTTTGGGGGGTCGTCTTATAATCAGGGTCGTCTTATAATCGAGCAAATACGGTAATTTGATCCAGCATTAGAATACACATTAGGAAAGAAGAATTAGAACACATGTAAGCAGGTAAAGATAAAACCGAAATCTTAATATCACCTATATCACTTTTTTAATTGGTATAAACAAAAACTGAAATACTACTTAAAATTAAAAATTTCACGTCACCTGTGTCAGACCATAATACTGGCATAATATTTCATTAAAAAAAAGTTACAGTTTGAGAATGAATAATAACAAATATGCATTTCTGTTCTTGTGCATAAAACTTGTTTTGGCAGCTTTTTACACTGTACGGGTGCGAAAAATCTAGCAAGTAGACACAAAAATACCACTTCCCTTTATAAAAAACCCCCATGTTATTTATAGCACTTTCTATGTGACTATCTCCTTAACCTTATCCATATGCTTTGGAAAAATATTAACAACACACATTGTAAAGATATACGCAAAGAGCCGATTGAACTGCAGCAATTCCCTTCAAGCACTATTAATGATATCATTAAATTCTACTAGTCATAAACATTGAAAAATACCATTAGAGCAGGTGTAGTACAACTAAATTTCAGGTATATGTTTGACAAGTGTGCTTAATATGTATGGCAGAACAAATTAAATGAAAGACCTACAAAGTTTACATGCTGCACGGTAGTCTTTGTCAAGTACAACCAAGCATTTTTTCTCTAAATACATGAATATATTTTTTAACAGTTTGGGCCAAACATTACCTGTTTCTCAAAAAACCAACCACATACACTGACATGCACACACTAACATACCCACAAACACACAAGCAGACACACACACTAACATATTCATACACGTACACATACTCACCCAGGCACTCACACTAACACAACCGGACACACACACAGTTACCACACTCAAATGCATATATATACAGTATATACACTAAATATTTAGAAATATATAAATGAACTATAGTGCCATTGTTATCAACAAGGTGAATTTCGAATCTAGTCAGTTCAAGACAGTTTCTTTAGGTGAAAGTGTCTGTTATTGGTTTGATTGAGCTTATTAAAGTTCCAAGCATTCATTACACACCTTGTAAACTGAACACAAAACAGCAGCAGTTTAACCAAGTACATGAAGTAATATAATTTATGTACTGTCAATACTAAAACGGTATACCTGAAACAGACAGAGTTTAATCCGCAGAATGCAAAGAAGCTACAGTAATCACATCCTACAGTGAAAAACATGTAACTGTTCCAGGGGTGCAGAAATAGTGGCCTTTACAGCAAGACTAATATCCGAAGCAAGATGGTTCGAGTACTGCTTCTTTTATTTAACACTTTCAGTATAAAACCACATACCTGGATTCATTTGGCATAGTGGAGTCTAGGAACCAATGCCTTGTCCATATGCGGTAGCATCACAAGGACCCCTATCACAGATTGCTAAATGCTGAACGTTTATTTTAAAAATATTTCTGACCTTATAACGCTTATCTTTTTTTCCTTGATTGTTCTAAATATACTTTTACCCACAAGTCATTTCCTGAGGGAAGCCCAAAGAGTTCACAATATCTTAAGTGTTCTGAGTTGGAGGAAAGCAGTGATGTCACTAGATATCACAGTGCACTTCCTGTTAGACCAGGAAGTATTTGTGCTTAAAATAGCAATCTTTTATTTTTCAAAACAAGGCATATTTGTGTAATTGAAGTATCTTTTGAGAAGACATGGAAAAGATATCAAATTCCCTTGCAAAATGTTCTCTTTTGTCCCTAAGGCACCAGTAGGTGCTGCAGCTTTCACGTCAGAACACCTTTATAGAAACAGGAACGCAAAGCCCAACAACAGTCTGCCTCCCGATTCACTATAAAGCCCCCAAAGTCACCCAAGTCTTCCAATTAGTTTGTGGACTCATGGAACATCTGGCACATTAAATAAGTATATGAGGTCTACCACTAATGACAATAATACAGTACATAGTGGTGTCCTAAAACATTTAGCTCACGTCTTTCAACTCCAATAATATTTGCCAGATGCCAGATTTGGGGAAAAAACATTTTCCTTTGTGCCTCCAACAGCTTAATTTTTTATTTTCCTGCCAGAAAGAGATATACATGCAGAACACTAAACACAACAGTCCAGTATTTTAATCATATAAGCCATATGTTGTATAGTATGTTAATCTTATAAACTAGATGTATTTGATAGGTATATCCATAATATGTTCTATTGTGTTGCACTGGTTAGTGTTGCATTGTAAGTCTGTTTTCTGAGCATTCTTTGAATGCATTGTTGATGAACATATTTCTGATTTGTAAACTAAATTTGTTGGTAAAATTGAGTTACATTTAAAACTTACAGTCTGACCGAGGCTCCAGCTTCCTGTCTTATGCTACGCTATAAATTATGCGGATTCCATATTTCATTATTCTGGCCCCTTCCTCCTGTTTTGTTGACCTCCGGACTTCCTTTTGGAAAGTCAGTAAATGGGAAATAGATGGTCATCTTTCGTTATTGGCTGTGCAAAAATGTGTCCACGTCTTGGCAATGTTAATGTGATCTCTGTATGTACAGAGACAAAGCGTAACCTCTTCAGTACCAGTATGTCGGTTCAACCATCATTCCCCTGTAAATAGTGTACCCATGTAAACTATATATTTTTTTTTTCAAGGCGAGACAGAGCTTTCTTTTGATACTTGGGTTACACGATTAACTGAACATTTAGTATGAGTGGTTTAGTAAAAACTAGAGAAAAATTGAAAAAAAACATATTTTCATGCAAAATATGTTAAATTTACAGGAAATACCCTCAACATTCAGGTAAATACCTTAGTTATATACAGTCATGGCCAAAAGTTTTGAGAATGACACAAGTATCGGTATTTTGCTTCAGTGTTCTTAGATATTTATGTCAGATGTTACTATGGTATACTGAAGTATAATTACAAGCATTGCATAAGTATCAAAGGCTTTTATTGACAATTACATTAAGTTTATGCAAAGAGTCAATATTTGCAGTGTTGACCTCTGTTTTTCAAGGCCTCTGCCATCTGCCCTGGCATGCTGTCAGTTAACTTCTGGGCCACATCCTGATTGATGGCAGCAAATTCTTGCATAATCAATGCTTGGAGGTTGTCAGAATTTGTGGGTTTCTAAGGATTGACCACCAATTCTCAATGGGATTAAGGTCTGATGAGTTTCCTGGCCATGGACCTAAAATATCAATGTTTTGTTCCTGAGCCACTTAGTTATCACTTTTGTCTTATGGCAAGGTGCTCCATCATGCTGGAAAAGGCATTGTTTGTCACCAAACTGTGCTTGGATAGTTGGGAGAAGTTGCTCTTGAAGGATGTGTTGGTACCATTCTTTATTCATGGCTGTGTTCTTAGGCAAAATTGTGAGTGAGCCCACTCCCCTGACTGAGAAGCAACCCCAGACATGAATGGTCTCAGGATGCTTTACTGTTGGCTTGACACAGAACTGATGGTAGCGCTCACCTTGTCTTCTCCGGATAAACGTCTTTCCAGATGCCCCAAATAATCGGAAATGGGATTCATCAGTGAACATGACTTCCCCCAGTCCTCAACAGTCCAATCCCTGTACCTTTTGCAGCATATCAGTCTGTTGCTGCCCTTCTTGACACCAGGCCATCCTCCAAAAGTATTTGCCTCACTGTGCATGCATATGCACTCACACCTGCCTGCTGCCATTCCTAAGCAAGCTCTGCACTGGTGGTGCCCTGATTTGGCAACTGAATCAACTTTAGCAGATGGTCCTGGCTCTTGCTGGACTTTCTTGGGCGCCCTGACGCATTCCTCTCTGCTTGAAGTTCTTGATGATCCAATAAATTGTTGATTTAGGTGAAATCTAACTAGCAGAAATATCCTTGCCTGTGAAGCCCTTTTTGTGGAAAGCAATGATGACAGCACATGTTTCCTTCCATGGTTAACAGAGGAAGAACAATGTTGTCAAGCATCACCCTCCTTTTAAAGCTTACAGTCTGCTATTCTAACTCAACCAGCATAACAGAGTGATCTCGAGCTCTGTCAACACTCTCACCAGGGCTGAAATGCAGTGGAAATGTTTTTGTGGGGTTAAGTTCATTTTCATGCCAAAGAGGGACTTTGCAATTGATTGCAATTCATCTGTTCACTCTTCCTAACATTCTAGAGTATATGCCAATTGCATCATCTAAACTGAGGCAGCAGACTTTGCAAATTAATATTTGTGTAATTCTCAAAACTTTTGGCCACGACTGTTGAATTCCCATACTTTCCCAGCAGATACAGGGCACATATTAGCAGTAGATGTCTACCCAGAGGCAATAGCCTTTATTCCAAAAAGGAAAAAGCAGGTCCCTCATTTACCAAGTGAGTCAACGCAGTCAGGGGGATCTAGGTGACTGTCCTTCCCCTCATATATACTGAAGGACACTTTACACCATACCTAGACCTGAAATGCAGTCTGCCCTTGAAAAGAACAAGGGACTCATCAATGCAGGCATTCAGGAAATTTATCACAAAAGAAATTGATAATGGGCCTTAATTTATACAGTTGGTCAAATTGTGGGTCACCTCTAGGAGGGATTGGGTATTATCATTAAAATGAAGGAATCTTAGAAGATCCAAAACGTTATACATTTAGTTCACATTTACAGTGAATTGTATTGTTTTCAATTACATATGGTTCCCCACAAGAAAGGATTCATTAGTACCTTGGATGAGTAATCATATACTGTCACCATTAATACATTTATGAGAGTTCACACAGAGTTAAACCACACATGGGCCTGTTCACTTGGCTACATGTATTCATTTGAGACATTACATAATTTTAAGTATAATGTGAAAGCTGTACAACCCTTATTAGATAATACTTGCCGAATGACCTAAAATGCTTATCGTCAATTTATATACAGTCTCTGATTTTAACATTAACACCAGAAATGATAATGTTAATTACGGTAATTATTTATTACCACGGATAATTTATTTGTACAGATTAAGCCCACGGGATAAACCAGGATTTCTGTGGATGGAGATTTGTGTTTAGGGCATCATGCATTCTGTTTTATTTGCTGCATTTAATATCCCAAAATATAGGGCTCTTTGCTTTTGCTTGAAGTCTGAGCAGAAAACAGCCTATTAAATAAATCATTTATTGGTAAAACCGCTTTTTTGAACCGTTTGTACCCATCTGAAATTTAGAGGTTGAGCTATACCCGTTTTTGTCTGTTTGCTTCACCACTCTCTATTAAACGTTTAGATTTGTTCGCTTTTGTTGTCTGCTGTCTACAAATTTGTATGACAGTTGCAAAAATGTCACAGACTTCTGTTATAAAGCCGCTCATAGATCAGGTGTAGAATTCACCAACTGTTACACTCAGCGGTTGCAGCTGTCCCTGTTTCTAGACTTGTACATTTAAGCCATCACAGAATGTTGGTGAAAGATGTTTCTAGGACAATTGCATGAATCTCTGTCCTGACACAAGCTTGTCCCTTCTGGCATTCTCTTACGCAGCCCTACATTCTTATCTGTACACCGCACTCTGCTTCTCTATACTGCACCAGTGCCCTAGATTCGTTATTTTATTGTTCATTTGGATTCCTTTTTTACCCCCCTCTCTGTGAACATTCCGTGCGACTGTGCCATACTGTGCATAATTTTGTTTCCTTGGAGATCAACGCATGGAGAGCGAAGTGCATTAGAATGGACCAGAGCATGCATACAAACAGGGTTTAGATCAGACAAGGGGCTTTCTGTGTACCCTTACTTTTGCCGGAATGCAGAACTGCTTTCAAAGTGTTCCAGAAAGCTAACCCAAAGTTTTAGAGTTGGAAAATCTTTCTGCTTTTCTTTGGTGCTTGTAGTTTTGTGAAGATAAAAAATAAATCACTGAGGTAAGTGCCTTTTCACTCTATATGCTTTGTTTCTACTACTTTATATATATTGTTAATGACCAAGTTCTACACAAGCCATTTGGATGTGACTTCACAAATAATGTGCAGCACAGCTATACAGGTCAAAAATTGCAAATCTGTTTTGGTAAAGCGCTCTCAAGAGTGTGCTTTTGGTTCTGAGGGTCTCTATGTTCTAATCATGTTCCGAGTTCCATGTTTCTCCCGTGACCTCTATGTATTATTTATCATGCAGCAACCTTGGTATTTTGTCATGATCACACATACAAACGTTGTAGCAGGTTACTTATTTTTGGTAAACAATATATTATTTCGTTTGTGATCCGTAATTTGTAATGATTATGATCTACATGTTTTAAAGTCTTTATACTTGCTATAAAGGAAATATTTTGAAGACTTGTGTAACTTTGTAACACAGACATCGGCATCACTAAGTTAAATTAGTGTTAGCGTTGGCAAAGTGGGTTTCCCAGGCTGGTACACCTGAACAACAACAATAAGCAGTTGTTCCCTTTAATCACTTTGCCTAGCTCCTTCATGGTTTCATGTTAGTAAATGCCTCTTCTATGTTCAGTTCAGAGAGATAAAACAAATTGTACATTTTAAGAACTCTTATACATCCAGACATTTAGCTGATCTACCACCAGATGGCAGGCGTACAACAGAAATTACAGCAACCTATTTATAGTGAGCAACAGGCCCCTGTTATGTTAACAGTTGAATGCGTGTGTGTGTAGTCGGAAGACACCTGTTAAAAAACACATATGTAAAAATGCAACAAAGTCAGGGGCCAGCCTAAAAGCCAAGTGTATGCTAGTTAATATTATATTACTCAAGGTACTGCTTTTATTAGTGGAATTTGGTTGCTTTAAAAAAAAATCACTGATAGAAAAAAAATAATACAGAATTTTAAATGTCTAATGTGAAATGTTTTTTCTGTGTGTGATAAGCATACCTGAGAACTCTCCAGGTTGTGCCCGGAGACTCCGGGAGAAGCACTGCTTCTCCAGGTCTCCGGGTCACTACGAACTATCTCTGGGTTGCACGAGCGTTGTTGAGGGATGCCCCACTGCCTGCTTGCTTCCCCTCCTACCACCGATGTCAGCGGGACCACCAGCATCCCGAAAAGGGAGGTCTGTAGGCAGCTGAAGCTTGAATTTTCCTAGTTATAGTGAAAGGTCAATTTAAACTTCAATACTGTGGCTGCTTTCTGAATGTTTGGTAGGCCTTGCTTTCTATTGAATTCAATATTGTGGGTTGGGGAGGTACAAGTATTGTGCTGCCATGCTGAGAGAGAAAATTGCCTTAAACTGGCAAATAAAATAAAGTATTTTAGTAAGCTGACTAAATACATAAAAATACACAAATTAAATAGGCAAATAAATATAACATTTTCTTTCCTAGTCTTGGTGGTACTGTTCATTTATTTGTTATTTGTGGAAAATCTTGCAAATGCTGCCCAATGACCGGCTTGCTGTCTGCAATCGTCTGTGTTCCTGCTGGATATGCACGATGTGTGGTTCAGTAGGCAGGATTGACTTGTAACGCTTCATTGGTCATGCCTCGCATATCTAAGCTCACACCAGGTTAACTGTAAGACCGTGGCGAGCTGGGATTTTATAAAGCAGGTTGTCACATTGAAGGCAAAGGTCTGCTTCTCGAGTTTTGGAGATGAAAGGAGGCTAGCTGTCATGTAGGAAACTAGCCTAATCCTTCCCTGGGACTACATTTTAACAAATGCATTATGTATGTGCAACTTCAAAATGAACACCGTAAAGACAGTACATATGCTACGTCCTGGTTTGTTTTGCCTCTCCTACAGCTAATTATGTCCCTCAAGCAGTTAAGCCCACCATTGTTTACGGAAAGCCCCTCCCTCTTGCAAAGCCACTCCCTCCCTATATATTTTATATACCATATTTGGCAGAGCTAGGGGATATCTGGCCCCATTGGCTCACAGGGATTTTAATGTTTTTATATAGCTCTTGGAGTTAAATGAGCTATATAACAGTAGAAAATGTAACTTGGGGGTACATACATTAGTGCATGTATTATGACCTGTGCGATGACAGGCGGGATACCTTACAGAAAACGCAGGGGCCAAATGGACACCCAGCTGGATTAGAGTGCTTTAGGGGATATGAGCATACTCATACTCCAGCTACCCGGAGCCTCCAGCGCGGATAGGAGGTCTTGCCAATGTCAGTGGGCAGTCCTGCCACCATCGTGGGACACACAATATTTTATTTAATGGGGAAGTGGGCGTGAGCAGGACGTGCTGCAATGCCGCTTCCACGATCCAGAGTTTCCCTTTAGTGACTCGGAGCCCCTCAAGAAGCAGTAGTTTAGCTGGAGTCTCCGGGCAAAACAAGACAAGTTCCCAGGTATAGATATGAGGCCTTTCTATGTTTACTTTTCTTGACTTTTATGCAGCTTTTGTTCTGGTGGGCACAAGTGAACCATTTGCTTTATTATTGTGGGATTACAGTGGGTTGGTTTTGGTAGTCTGTATAATAATATGTTTTGGGTCACTATATTTCTATTTATGACAAAAACGTAAACTTCTCTCTAGTGACTAAATCTCAACAACTGCAAAGGCTGACAATCATCGGAAGCTGAATTTCATTATTAAAAACTAGTAAATATTGTAATCTATTAAAAGTTATTCGGGAATACATTATGTAACACTGAGAAAATGTGAAATATAGATTTTAAATCTTCTTTGTTAAATATTTTGGGAAATTGATATCATATAAAAATCCTATTTACATACCATTTGCTTCATTGTATTGGATTTCTCTTTCAACAACTGGGACCTGATTAATTCTAATTTACTATGGTCTTGCTAGAACTTCTACTACTGCTACTGCAAGTGCTTCTATATATATGCTGAAACATTTTGCCAGAGGCAAATTACTAAAATAAGGCAGACCTAAACGGACCGTACCATCAGAAGACCAGGATATGACACTTACATCATTATGTAATTAAACATATGCATCCACAATTAAAGTTAGCTGAATCGTGAATGCACTACCAGAGTGAGCAAAAGACAAAAAAATCTGAACATTTAGTGTGAGCCGAACAAACAAAATTTCACAGTGGAATCAAAATGTATTAAAAGTTCATGTTAGAAGATGGCCGCATTAGAGCACTGCGTAATATCATGGCGCTATATAAAACAATGATGAGAGACTGAAACCACAAGTGTGTAAGCCCTACAATTAAATATGGTGCAGAAAATATTCAGGTGTGGGGATGCTTTGCCTATTCTAAAGTTGTTGACTTACACAAGATCAACAACACTTTGACGAAAGAGAAGTACCACTCTACAGAGACATGCCATCTCTAGCTTGAAGATTTGTGGAATATTATTTTTAAGTAGGACGACAATCCTAAACACACAGCAAAGATGTGCCAGGCATATCTGAAGTCTAAGAACTGTCAAAGAGTGGACGTTGGCCAAGCGTTCACACCGTAATGACCAGACCTTCACCCCATTTAGGAATATTAGGCAAAACACACTGTGACATCTCTAGGGGTTCTCTGGGATGATGTAACTGATTCCTGTAACAATGTGGACTGTAAAATTGTGCACAAACCTGTTGAATCGATGCCAGACAGAGTTAAAGCTGGCATTAAGATAACTATTGAGATTTGTTTTTTTTTTTTTTACTTTTATTAGTGAAAAATTGTGGGGGGGGGTTAGATATATTGTATATTTTGTAAAACATTGATTTTTTTTTTTGAAAATGTTAAAATAAAAGCAAATCGTAGTGGACTTTTAGATTCTTGCATATATACAAGCACATGATACTAATAAAATACCAGATTTAGGTATGACTGTTAGATTAAAAGCACAGCTAATTATTTATGTACATAGAGTCCGCTGATACTCCTTTTACAACAATACTAGAAATCGCTCTTAACTATATTCTGCAAATTATTGATTAATGATGTGCAGACGTCCCACACATGCAAAAAATAAATAAAGCTAATGCTTACGTAATCAATATACATGTCCTTGCTCAAGCACTAGGAAGGTCAAATATTCAAATGACATTTTTTAAAAATAGCAGGCCTGGAGGACCAGACCAAAATTACGAAGAAACGATAGTTTATATTTATTTTTTTGTCTTTATTATTAATATTATAAGTATCATTATTAGTTTGCGTGCAAATAGTCTCTGTAACTGCTGCACACAATATGAATAGAAACGTCTTGGGTACAGTAATGCAGAAAGATGCTGTATTTCTGGTGCAAATAATATTCAGAGATCGCCTTTTTGTGACCCAAGGTGATTAATAAAACTCAGAACTCTGTCTCCAATCACAAGCATGTTGCCTCTGCTTTACAGTGGGGAGCGGTAGAGAGAGTGTGTGTTCTCACTTACACCTCCTTTTGTGCTAAGGACCTAGAGCTAATTGTCATGCAGTGCTGTGGAGCTCTGATGTAGTCTGCTCCAGTGATAGAGGGAAGAATACCTCTTCTGATGCTTTCTTGAAACATAAGAGAATGAGAGAGACGTATATAAATATATTTTAAATGAAGATACACAGAAATGGCCTTAGAAGAGCTAATGCGGAGATTAGATGCGGTTTCCCAAAATACTGGTAGGAGGAGCTGCTGCACTTGAATGTCCTTTTTGTTGCTGTAGTAAATGCTGGGCTTTTCAAGGTATTTGTATATGTGTTTATGATAGATTTTATGCCTAATTTACATAGATTTATTGGGTTAAACCTGTGCTTTTTGTTTCCTTTTATTACCGACTAGTTAAAATATGTACAATTGATTCCATTAATATATGTTACCTGCTCAGTGTTCTGTACAAAAATGTACAATTTTAGAATGCTAACACTAACAATATTAATGTTGATTGAAAATACATTAAACCTGTTTTTGGCTCATCTTCAAGGTCACGTTCATGGTTTTCTTGTATAGCACTTCAGGAAGAATAGTGAGAACGAAGAGAGGATATCATGCCAAGTCATGTATTTCTCAGCTTTCAGATAAGGAATGGGTTAATCTGCTCAATATACACTGCATCTCTGTTATCACACAACAAATTTGACACATTCATGCATTAGGCTAATTATATAAACATTTAATGTAAATTACAAAATCCTGCAGGAGGGTAAAGACTTGACCATGTGCTGCATGAGTCTTATACATGTCACATGTAATGTGTGAAGCCCACGGTACATGGTGTGTGGGGGATGTAATACAGGCTACATCCCTCCGTTTGAATTCCAAGTACCATAGGGAAGGACGATGACAAAGACGATGTGTCATTGACTGTAAAATGTGAATGTGACTAAGTGGATATGGGTTGATTTTCATGTCTGAACCCAAAATGGCAATATGCATCACTCGATCAAATGTTTGTAAAGGCATAGCTTGTGTGTGTGTGTGAAATGGAAATCACTTTATGTGTGATTTCAAAAATCTTGACTGAACAGCATGTTCGGTGCAAATACAAAGATGCAGTAAATATGTACTGGAAACTTTGATTTAAAAGAAGTGTCAGACATGATTAGCTTTTTGGCCTTCTGGATGGGAATGGGATGGGTTAATTCCTGACTTGTGGAAATAAGTAGACCATTAATTTGGGTTGACATTTGGGTAATAGGGTTATCAAAGTGTCCCTAAAGCCAGGATAAACAGCTTTAAAAATGTTAAAGTTGTACCTAATCCCTGGTTCCCTATGGAAAATCACACTTCTTGGGTGATATTGTACTTGTTTGTTTTTAGTGAAGGAACGCCAGTCAACAGTAGATTTCTTTTTTTCTGTGATAAATACATTTTTAAAAAGTTTGGCTTGAAGTTACTGGTATAGTAAACTGTCCCACAGTAAACTGAAATGGCCACAAAGACATATGTGACTATTATGGTTTCGACCCCTTTCAATATCTTAAGTAGCAGGTCAACCATGCCGTGCTTGCACACAGTTTTCCGAGGTTAAAGTTGGCATGCAGATTGCCAAGATCCCCTTTTCTGAAAACATTTTCGTGTAATTGCACCCATTTGTAAACCTTTTCCCCACCTACAAATATTTCTAATGCACAGCCCTCAGGCACTAAAAGGGTTAAACATGAAACAGCTAACTGTTGTCAGTTACATAGTTATATTTGTCATCACTTATCTTTGGGTGATATTGTTGGGTACCCAGTGATACCGTATACAATTATGGACTAATTTGTATCCTCCCTAAACACACCTCTCGTGTTGCACGCACATTATAAAGGTGAATGCACACTACTATTAGGATTAATATAAATTGTAGAAGTGAAAACAGAAAATGTGCCAATTGCTTTAAAAACATTCCAATTGTTTTTTTGTTAATATCTGAAAGGGAAACTGCTGAGGTTTGTGTACATTTAACATGCTTTTATCAAAACCCAGTATCGTTTTTTGTATAGTTCAACTGGTATTTTTGAGATCTTTAATTAAAAAGAGGCTTTTTTTACCCCACGGAAGCTGAGAACTATGTTATAAGTTGGCATAACTATCATAATAATGAAGTTTCCTTTTCTGTAGTTATTGTCCTCAATCCACCCTTACCTAGGCTAATAGAGACAAATAATCGTATTATATTCTATTTATTTATCCCACCATGGCAGGGCTGTTACTTTAGGCCCATATTCATCAACATAAACCTGAAGCAATTGTACAATAAAATGCTAAATTTATAATAATCACCATAGTGATCTGTTAATTAATCCTGATTTACTACGACCCATCATTTTTGTTATTATGGTCCTTCGAATTAAAAATAACAACGTCCAGGGGCGTACCTAGAGTATTTGGCACCCGGGGCGGATCCTGTAAGTGGCACCCCCCCCCCAAATGTAAAGACATCTACAAAATTATGTTGGCAAGAATATTTATTGCACCAATTTGTAAACTGTATGTCAACTGTAAACAACAAGAAATCTGAAAAAAGAAATTAATATTTACTGAACATATAATAGTGCTTTCTTTAATAACCCCCCCAAAAAAACAACAAACACAACAAGTTTCTAAGAAGACCTAACAAATGAGTGACAAACATTACAAATTAAGTACTGGCTAAGCAGCTAAAGACACTATAAACTAAAAAAAATTCTGATATTATAATCAGGAGTCACCATAACATTGTTCTCTTTTTATTTAAGCATTTGCATATATAGTGGTGTTGCCATGTCGACTCATGATTATATATACCATATGAACCAGACACTGACTGTGGTATAGCATGACACCTATCACTATATACTGAGCCAGGCAGTGACGGTGGTACAGCATAATGCCTATCACTCTATAATGAGACAGACGTTGACGGTGGTGCAGCTTAAGTAATTTCATTATATATTGAGGCAAACATTACAGTGAAACAGCATAACTCCTATCACTATACACTGAGCCAGATACTACAGTGGAACAGCATAACACCTATCACTATAACTGAGCCAGATATTGATGGTGGTACAGCATAACCGCTATCTTTATATACTGAGCTAGACACTTATAGTAGTACAACATAACTATCATTATACACTGAGGCAGACATTGACAGTTGTGCAGCACAACTGCTATCATTATATACTGAGACACGCGCTGACAGTAGTACAACATAACTGTTTCCATTATATACTGAGGCACGCGCTGACGGTGGTACAACATAACTGTTAATATATACTGAGGCCCACATTGCCGGTGATACAGGATAACACCTATCACTTTATAGTGAGCACACATTGACGGTGGGGCAGCGTAATCCATATCACTATACATTGAGCCTGACATTTACAATAATGCAGCATAACCCATATCACTATATACAAAGCCATTGATGTGGTGTAGGCCTACCACTTCAGTGTCTGGCTTAGTATATAGTGGTAGGGGTTATGCTGCATTATTGTAAATGTCTAGATCGATGTATAGTGATAGGGATTATGCTGTACTGCCCTCAACTGCAGATCAGGGGAAGACTGTGAGAGTCAGTACAGCCTTCCCTTCTTCTGACTGCATCGTGACATTGGGAGGTCCTCTCCCCGTAATCATCCCCAAAGTCCATTTGTCCCCTACGTCACTAAACCACAACTCTCTTTTAATTACTCCCTGTAGTTCAGGTATAGATCAAATAAACAACACATGGAAACAGCACGTGCAACTGAATAAGACATAAATATCCTGTATTTACAGGTATACATAAATAATGTATGGAAACATAGCATTGCAGGTATAAATCAACAGAACACACAAACCCAGCATTGCAGGTATAGATCAACTGGAAATCACTCAGCACTGAAGGTATAGATCAAATAAACAACACATGGAAACAGCACCCCAGGTATTGATCAACTGAATAAGACATACAAATCCTGTATTTGCTGGTAAACATAAATAATGTATAGAAACATAGCATAGCAGATATAGACCAACACATTAACACACAAACCCAGATTTTCAGGTATTGATCAATTGGAATTCACATAAAAACTCAGCATTAAAGTTATAGATAAAACACCCTAAATTACAGGCATAGATCACAGATTGCACACCCCAAAGCCAGCGTCCACATTGCCCACATAGAACCTGACCAGCACCCTGCGGTGGGGGTGCAAGGCCTCTGTCTCCCAGCTCTGCCACTGTACGGAACAGTATAGAGTGATGGGAGTTATGATGTACTTTAGAGCATAATTATAATGAAAAAGACATTGGAAATGGTACAGCATAACACCCATCACTCTCACACATTTACCAATCAACACTTACCAATCCACAGATTCCACACATACCACACATACCAATCCACAGATTCCACACATACCAATCCACAGGTTCCACACATACCAATCCACAGATTCCACACATACCAATCCACAGATTCCACACATACCAATCCACAGATTCCACACATACCAATCCACACATACCAATCCACAGATTCCAAACATACCAATCCACACATACCAATCCACAGATTCCACACATACCAATCCACAGATTCCACACATACCAATCCACACATATACCAATCCACACATATACCAATCCACAGATTCCACACATACCAATCCACTCTCACTGCCACTCAGTCTTAATGAATGATTTCCTACCTTCTTTTCTACTTCTTTTCTTCTTCTTTTCTTCTTACAGCAGTCTTATCTTTTTACAGCAGTCTTGCTCTTCGCTCCTCTTCTTCTGTCTTCTTCCGGGTCAGAGGGCACTGTGGGCGCGGCTTCAGTGCCGCCGGGGTTTGTTGTCAGATCCCGGCGGCACTGAAGCCGCGCCCACAGTGCCCTCTGCACAGCAGCAGTTGCCGCGCGGATCGCAAGGGAGCAGAATCGGAGGTCTTTAACAGACCTCCGGCTCCCTTGAGTGATTTTAAGCCGGTTCAAGGGAACCGGCTTAAAATCACTCAAGGGAGCCGGAGGTCTGTTAAAGACCTCCGATACCGCTCTCTTGCGAGCCTGCTCCTCCAGCGGCGGACATTACTGTCCGTCTCTGGAGGGGTGCCGGGTGCCGGCAAGTTGGCACCCCCCTGATGAGCGGCACCCGGTGCGGACCGCCCCCCCCGCCCCCCGCTAGGTACGCTACTGACAACGTCTGCTGTCTTTAATATAAGTACAATAATCTGTTCTAACATTTAAATTCACTTCCTGTCAACTAACAGGATCAGCCAGTAAGAAGCTTCTTTAGTAGTCACGTGCTACAGTCAGTAAGAGGAAGCTGCTTCGGATTCTAAGGGACTAGCAAGGCCTAGAATTACAGTTTCTATTCTACCACAGCATATGTACAGTTATTTTTACATGGCTACCATATCATTATTTATGTTTAGACATAACATTTTTATGGATAGCTAATGGACGTAGCCTAAAAGCAATAGGGACAGGCAGGGCTAGGTAGCTACATGGGACAAGCAGGGCTAGGTAAGTATGTTTTTTAGGTGAATGTTGGCAGGCTGAAGGAATGTTCTGGAAGGTGCAACGCGTGCAAGTATGCTGACCTTTCATTGATCAGTTACCTGTTAGTGTCCTCATGAGGGATCAGTTGGCGGGAAAAATTATCAAAAGAGCTTTTTAAATTGGCAGCCGAGCTTACCGTTTAACCTGTCTGTCACCGTCGATGATCTGAGCGGTGGGCAGATATAGGTCATGGTTAAAGGAGAGAAGACCATTGCGTTCACAATAAGCAGAAAAATAAAGGTCATGAGGATAGGAGGAGGACCCCCTAAGGTCATTCAATAACCGTATGCCAGCATTTTGCATTTATGCAAGTATCCTCGAGAAAAGTGAGCTGATTTGTGCAGCTGACCTTTTTAACATGTGGATTCAGTGCTTAAAGCTTAAAGTCACACTATGACAAGAAATTTAGATACAAATTGGCAGTTAGAGGTCCCAGAGATATGGGATTAAGCAATATAGCATGGTTTTACCTCAACAGAAAGTAGGAATTTGTTACGCATATAATGATTCCCAATCATAATGATTCCCAATCTAAATTTGAGCATGAATGTGCAAATTGCACAAGAACTCACTTTTTTTTGTTTTTATTTGCTTCCAATGAATGCAACAAGGGAGTTGCCATTCCCATTTACGGTTTTCTCATTCCGTTTTCACCCACTAACACCTCCAGCCACACGACCCAATATATGTATCCCCATTTTGACACCTAAAATGTTGGGCGTACGTGAAAAATCCCTCAGATGTTACCAAATTACAAGTTTATTTTCATTGTGTGACATTTTGAGTATTTTCTCAAAACACACTACACGATTACTTTTGCTAAACTGTGTCATCAAAATTTTGTGGACATCCCCCTTAATTGTTGAGTGTCAGGTGAATGAAATCAAGCACATAGGTTCACTGTAAGTGCTATTGTTGTGAAGTAAAAGTGTCTACTAGTAACAACAGTTCAACCAAGAAGCAGTAGACCACGCACACGCACACAGATTGAGGCTGACGAAAGCTGAAGCGCATAGCATATAAATTGCCTGTCCTTTCGTGGTATCACTCACTACAGTTCCAAAATGCTTCTGGAAGCAACATCAGCACAAATGAGTTGCATGGCTGTGCATTCGTGGATAAAACAAGGTCCATAAAGACTTAGTTTGATGAGTTTGGCGTGGAGGAACTTGAATGTCTTGCATACATTCCTTACATTAACCCTATCAAACACCTTTGGAACTGACGTTGGTGGCCGTTCCTGCTGACCTCATGGGACACACCCCTATTTTTAAGGGAAATGGGCGGGCAGTGGGGCATATGAAGACCCTGCTCTCCGACTCGGAGGATTCAGATGTTGAACTGGAGAAGCAGTGCTTCACCCGGAGATCTCCGGGTCGAACCCGGAGAGTACCCAAAAATGTATATACAGTTGGGCTCAAAAGTCTGCATACCCTGGAAGAAATTGT